>NC_092176.1:45873955-45921455 GCF_045791955.1 Oncorhynchus clarkii lewisi | reverse complement strand
TAGAGACTGACACACACAAGGTTTGGGACTGACACACAAACACACAGGGTTTGGGACTGACACACACAGGGTTAGAGACTGACATTGTATGGGACTGACACACACAGGGTTAGAGACTGACACACACACACAGGGTTAGAGACTGACACTGTATGGGACTGACACACACACAGAGTTAGAGACTGACACTGTATGGGACTGACACACAGGATTAGAGACTGACACACACACACAGGATTAGAGACTGACACACACACACAGGATTAGAGACTGACACTGTATGGGACTGACTGACTGACACACACACACAGGGTTAGAGACTGACACACAGGGTTAGAGACCGACACTGTATGGGACTGACACACACAGGGTTAGAGACTGACACTCTATGGGACTGACACACACACAGGATTAGAGACTGACAACTACTCAGTCAACGGTTTTAGAACACAGACTCATTCAAGGGTTTTTCGTTATTTTTACTATTTTCTACATTGTAGAATAGTAGTGAAGACATCAAAACTATGAAATAACACATATGGAATCATTAAATCCAAATATAATTAACATTTTGAGATTCTAAGTTGCCACTCTTTGCCTTGACAGCTTTGCACACTCTTGGCATTCTCTCAACCAGCTTCACCTGGAATGATTTTCCAACAGTTTTGAAGGAGTTCCCACATATGCTTAGCACTTATTGCCTGCTTTTCCTTCACTCTGCGGTCCAAATCATCCAAAACCATCTCAATTGGGTTGAGGTCGGGTGATTGTGGAGGCCAGGTCATCTGATGCATCACTCCATCACTCTCCTTGTTCAAATAGCCCTTGAACAGTCTGGAGGTGTATTGAGTCATTGTCCTGTTGAAAAACAAAATGTGTCCCACTCAGCCCAAACCAGATGGGATGGTGTATCGTTGCAGAATGCTGTGGTAGCCATGCTGGTTAAATGTGCCTTGAATTCTAAATAAATCACAGACAGTGTCACCAGCAATGCACCCCCCCCCACACACCACACCTCCTCCTCCATGCTTTATGGTGGAAACCACACATGCAGAGATCATTCTGAGACCTACTCTGTCTCTCACAAAGACAGGGCGGTTGGAACCAAAACTCTCAAATTTGGACTCATCAGACCAAAGGCCAGATTTCACCGGTCTAATTTCCATTGCTCGTGTTTCTTGGCCAAAGCAAGTCTCTTCTTATTACTGATGTCCTTTAGTAGTGGTTTCTTTGCAGCAATTCGACCATGGAGACCTAATTCACACAGTCTCCTCTGAATAGTTGATGTTGAAATGTGTCTGTTACTTGAGCTCTGTGAAGTATTTATTTGGGCTGCAATTTCTGAGGCTGGTAACTCTAATGAACGTATCCTCTGCCGCAGAGGTAACTCTGGGTCTTCCATTCCTGTGGAGGTCCTCGTGAGAGCTCGTTTCATCATAGCGCTTGATGGTTTTTGCGACTGCACTTTAAGGAACTTTCACAGTTCGTTACATTTACCGGATTGACTGAGCTTCATGTCTTTGCTTATTTGAGCTGTTCTTGCAAAAATATGGACTTGGGTCTTTTACCAAATAGGGCTATCTTCTGTATACCAACCCTATTTCCTGTTTACCACCCCTACCTTGTCACAACACGACTGGGTCAAACGCATTAAGGAAGAAAGAAATACCAGAAATGAACTTTTAACAATCCACACCTGTTAATTGAAATGCATTCCAGGTGACTACCTTATGAAGCTGGTTGAGAGAATGTCAAGACTGTGCAAAACTTTGAAAAATCTAATTTAAAATAATTTTTGATTAGTTTAACACTGTTGTTGGTTACTACATGATTCTATCATGTGTCATTTCATAGTGTTGATGTCTTCACTAGTATTCTAGAGTAGAAAATAGTAACAAAATAAAGACAAACCCTTGAATGAGTAGGTGTTCTAAAACCCTGGAATGAGTAGGTGTTCTAAAACCCTGGAATGAGTAGGTGTTCTAGAACCCTGGAATGAGTAGGTGTTCTAAAACCCTTGAATGAGTAGGTGTTCTAAAACCCTGGAATGAGTAGGTGTTCTAAAACCCTGGAATGAGTAGGTGTTCTAGAACCCTGGAATGAGTAGGTGTTCTAAAACCCTGGAATGAGTAGGTGTTCTAAAACCCTGGAATGACTAGGTGTTCTAAAACCCTGGAATGAGTAGGTGTTCTAAAACCCTGGAATGAGTAGGTGTTCTAGAACCCTGGAATGAGTAGGTGTTCTAAAACCCTGGAATGAGTAGGTGTTCTAAAACCCTGGAATGAGTAGGTGTTCTAGAACCCTGGAATGAGTAGGTGTTCTAAAACCCTGGAATGAGTAGGTGTTCTAGAACCCTGGAATGAGTAGGTGTTCTAGAACCCTGGAATGAGTAGGTGTTCTAAAACCCTGGAATGAGTAGGTGTTCTAAAACCCTGGAATGAGTAGGTGTTCTAAAACCCTGGAATGAGTAGGTGTTCTAAAACCCTGGAATGAGTAGGTGGTCTAAAACCCTGGAATGAGTAGGTGTTTCTAAAACCCTGGAATGAGTAGGTGTTCTAGAACCCTGGAATGAGTAGGTGTTCTAGAACCCTGGAATGAGTAGGTGTTCTAAAACCCTGGAATGCGTAGGTGTTCTAAAACCCTGGAATGAGTAGGTGTTCTAGAACCCTGGAATGAGTAGGTGTTCTAAAACCCTTGAATGAGTAGGTGGTCTAAAACCCTGGAATGAGTAGGTGTTCTAAAACCCTGGAATGAGTAGGTGTTCTAGAACCCTGGAATGAGTAGGTGTTCTAAAACCCTGGAATGAGTAGGTGTTCTAAAACCCTGGAATGAGTAGGTGTTCTAAAACCCTGGAATGAGTAGGTGTTCTAGAACCCTGGAATGAGTAGGTGTTCTAGAACCCTGGAATGAGTAGGTGTTCTAGAACCCTGGAATGAGTAGGTGTTCTAGAACCCTGGAATGAGTAGGTGTTCTAGAACCCTGGAATGAGTAGGTGTTCTAGAACCCTGGAATGAGTAGGTGTTCTAAAACCCTGGAATGAGTAGGTGTTCTAGAACCCTGGAATGAGTAGGTGTTCTAAAACCCTGGAATGAGTAGGTGTTCTAAAACCCTGGAATGAGTAGGTGTTCTAGAACCCTGGAATGAGTAGGTGTTCTAGAACCCTTGAATGAGTAGGTGTTCTAAAACCCTGGAATGAGTAGGTGTTCTAAAACCCTGGAATGAGTAGGTGTTCTAAAACCCTGGAATGAGTAGGTGTTCTAAAACCCTGGAATGAGTAGGTGTTCTAAAACCCTGGAATGAGTAGGTGTTCTAAAACCCTGGAATGAGTAGGTGTTCTAAAACCCTGGAATGAGTAGGTGTTCTAGAACCCTGGAATGAGTAGGTGTTCTAAAACCCTTGAATGAGTAGGTGTTCTAGAACCCTGGAATGAGTAGGTGTTCTAAAACCCTTGAATGAGTAGGTGTTCTAAAACCCTGGAATGAGTAGGTGTTCTAAAACCCCGGAATGAGTAGGTGTTCTAAAACCCTGGAATGAGTAGGTGTTCTAGAACCCTGGAATGAGTAGGTGTTCTAGAACCCTGGAATGAGTAGGTGTTCTAGAACCCTTGAATGAGTAGGTGTTCTAAAACCCTGGAATGAGTAGGTGTTCTAAAACCCTGGAATGAGTAGGTGTTCTAAAACCCTTGAATGAGTAGGTGTTCTAAAACCCTGGAATGAGTAGGTGTTCTAAAACCCTGGAATGAGTAGGTGTGTCCAAACTTTCGGCTGGTACTGTACTTCAAGCATGTTGTTGTGTCCTGTATATTTCATTGGTTATACCTCGTTGAGTTTTGATCACATGCTCTCATATCTACCTACCTTTCCACGGGTGAAGGCCTGTCTGATGAAGCCATAGCAGAGACCACTGGCCCCCTCGGTCTTGTTGTCAAGCACATCCTGTTTGGGCGAGGCTACCTCCTCCTCGTCCAATGAACTGGGAGTGTCTAGGTCTGGCCCCTCCTCGTCTGAGAGAAGCTCCTCCGAGACCTCGTCCAATGGGAACAGCTCTTCGTCCTCCGTGTTCACACTGTCTAGGTGATGTCTGGGATATACTTCCTCATCTAGCTCTTCATCATCCTCTTCCTCCTCCGATAGGCTGTTCTTCCCCAAATCCTCATCTTCTTTCTCTCCTTCGTTATCAGAGTCTGAAGGGCTCTCCTCCTCTTCCTCCACCATACAGTCAGAGTCCTGCTTAAAGCCCGCCTCTCCTTTCTGCCCATTGGCTGCCTGAGACTCCAGTTTGAGACTGCTCAACCCTGATTGGACACGGCTCACGTCACTCAGAGCCTTCTGACGAGGCCCTTGCTTGTAATTAGCTCCTCGAGGCCCTGCCATCTTGTGGTTGGCTGATGGAAGGCTGAGGGGCAGGGCGAAGTACTTGTAGGTCGATTTGAGGCAGTGGAGGATGTACTCGTACATCTGTTGGCTGTTCAATGTACGAGCCACGTTCCTCTTCACAGCAAACGGATCTAAAACACATAATTAAATCTCGTCTCAAAATCAGAACTTGAGTATTATGATTTGAAGTGCTAAACAACAGTGTTTCCCTTTACAAAGTCTACCTGGTAACCACTGACACAGGTTTAACATTAAAGGGCTTTTCAGACAGCTGAATATCACAAGATCCCTGTTGAGTTCCCCACCGGTCCCTCTAGTCAACGCCACCGGTCCCTCTAGTCAACGCCACCGGTCCCTCTAGTCAACGCCACCGGTCCCTCTAGTCTACGCCACCGGTCCCTCTAGTCTACGCCACCGGTCCCTCTAGTCTACGCCACCGGTCCCTCTAGTCTACGCCACCGGTCCCTCTAGTCTACGCCACCGGTCCCTCTAGTCTACGCCACCGGTCCCTCTAGTCTACGCCACCGGTCCCTCTAGTCTACGCCACCGGTCCCTCTAGTCTACGCCACCGGTCCCTCTAGTCTACGCCACCGGTCCCTCTAGTCTACGCCACCGGTCCCTCTAGTCTACGCCACCGGTCCCTCTAGTCTACGCCACCGGTCCCTCTAGTCTACGCCACCGGTCCCTCTAGTCTACGCCACCGGTCCCTCTAGTCTACGCCACCGGTCCCTCTAGTCTACGCCACCGGTCCCTCTAGTCAACGCCACCGGTCCCTCTAGTCAACGTGGGCTACGCCACCGGTCCCACACACACACACACACACGAGGAGGACGACAGACACCAGTGACCATAAAAATGAAATAAACAATGTATTTCCATGCAACACAAATTTTTTATTAAAAAAAAAAACAATTAGAAAACAATGACTTTTATTGTTAAAAAGTCCCTCTGTAAAGTGAGAGTATTAGCCAGCTAGCCAGAGTGGGAAAGTCAGCCGGTCCTGCTGTATGTGCTGGAGAGGACTTCCGTGAGGAATATTTGTCACCGGGACAACGTGACCCGAAATGAGGAATATTTGTCACCGGGACAACGTGACCCGAAATAATGAGGAATATTTGTCACCGGGACCCGAAATAATGAGGAATATTTGTCACCGGGACAACGTGACCCGAAATAATGAGAAATATTTGTCACCGGGACAACGTGACCCGAAATAATTTACATTTAACGGACATTTGAGAAATTGACCGGACAGCCATATTAGGACTTCCTCCCACGATGCTCAAAACCACAGTTACATTAATGGAATCCATTTCAACAGTAGAAATGAGTGTTCAATTGAAGAGCAAGACATTGTATCTTTACCCCTCTTATCAATCATAAATTAATATCATTTAAAAACAGACGAAATAGTTAAGCCTAGAAGAGCAAGTTGCCAAACAAGTAATAAAAACTTAAAAATACAATATTAGTATAATACAATTTGCGAACGACCTGTTTTAATTATTAAATAGCACACAGCTGTTTTTAAATGTAATCTATGCCTCTCTAATGTAATGTAGCCTAGGCATGAACATTGTAATTAGGCCTACTAAATAACACACGACTGTCTAGGAACACCAGGGCCAGCCGGTCATGGCAAGAAGGGATGCACCTTTTGTAGCAGGTTAGGAGAACTGACGCAGCGGGTTAGGAGAACTGACGCAGCGGGTTAGGAGAACTGACGCAGCAGGTTAGGAGAATTAATATATCAGGTTAGAAAAAGGGTTAGTTAGCTAAAATGCAAACTGTACAGATTCAAGGACAGCAAGTCAAATTCAAGGACTTTCAAGTACTTTTTCAAGCACTAATGTGTATTTTTGAAGGACCATCAATTTGTAATATTTCATATGCTGTTTTTCTAGTCACCACCAGATGGCAGTATATCACCACAACCGCATGAGAAAAAACTATTCACTTACTATTCATCACTACATGACAAATTCTACTCAATAACACTACTTATTTACCACACACACACACACACAGAAGTATATGGACACCTGTTCGCCAAACATTTCATTCCAAAACCACGGGCATATGGAGTTGGTCCCCCCCCCCCTTTTCTGAAGCGTGATTCATCACTCCAGAGAACACGTTTCCACTGCTCCAGAGTCCAATGGCAGCAAGCTTTACACCACTCCAGCCCACGCTTGGTATACACCACCCCAGCCCACGCTTGGTTTACACCACTCCAGCCCACGCTTGGTTTACACCACTCCAGCCCACGCTTGGTTTACACCACTCCAGCCCACGCTTGGTATACGCCACTCCAACTTGGTTTACGTTACGCCACTCCAGCTTGGTTTACGTTACGCCACTCCAGCTTGGTTTACGTTACGCCACTCCAGCTTGGTTTACGTTACGCCATTCCAGCTTGGTTTACGTTACGCCACTCCAGCTTGGTTTACGTTACGCCACTCCAGCTTGGTTTACGTTACGCCACTCCAGCTTGGTTTACGTTACGCCACTCCAGCTTGGTTTACGTTACGCCACTCCAGCTTGGTTTACGTTACGCCACTCCAGCTTGGTTTACGTTACGCCACTCCAGCTTGGTTTACGTTACGCCACTCCAGCTTGGTTTACGCCACTCCAGCTTGGTTTACGCCACTCCAGCTTGGTTTACGCCACTCCAGCCCACGCTTGGTATACACCACTCCAGCTTGGTATACACCACTCCAGCCCACACTTGGTATACACCACTCCAGCTTGGTATACACCACTCCAGCTTGGTTTACACCACTCCAGCTTGGTATACACCACTCCAGCTTGGTATACACCACTCCAGCTTGGTATACACCACTCCAGCTTGGTATACACCACTCCAGCTTGGTTTACACCACTCCAGCTTGGTTTACACCACTCCAGCTTGGTATACACCACTCCAGCTTGGTATACACCACTCCAGCTTGGTATACACCATTCCAGCTTGGTATACACCATTCCAGCTTGGTTTACACCACTCCAGCTTGGTTTACACCACTCCAGCTTGGTTTACACCACTCCAGCTTGGTTTACACCACTCCAGCCCACGCTTGGTTTACACCACTCCAGCTTGGTTTACACCACTCCAGCCCACGCTTGGTATACACCACTCCAGCCCACGCTTGGTTTACACCACTCCAGCCCGGTTTACACCACTCCAGCCCACGCTTGGTTTACACCGCTCCAGCCCACGCTTGGTTTACACCACTCCAGCCCACGCTTGGTATACACCACTCCAGCCCACGCTTGGTATACACCACTCCAGCCCACGCTTGGTATACACCACTCCAGCCCACCACCCCAGCCCACGCTTGGTTTACACCACCCCAGCCCACGCTTGGTTTATACCACCCCAGCCCACGCTTGGTTTACACCACCCCAGCCCACGCTTGGTTTACACCACTCCAGCCCACGCTTGGTATACACCACTCCAGCCCACGCTTGGTATACACCACTCCAGCCCACGCTTGGTTTACACCACTCCAGCCCACGCTTGGTCTACACCACTCCAGCCCACGCTTGGTCTACACCACTCCAGCCCACGCTTGGTCTACACCACTCCAGCCCACGCTTGGTTTACACCACTCCAGCCCACGCTTGGTATACACCACTCCAGCTTGGTTTACACCACTCCAGCCCACGCTTGGTATACGCCACTACAGCCCACACTTGGTTTACGCCACTCCAGCCCACGCTTGGTTTACGTTACGCCACTCCAGCTTGGTTTACGTTACGCCACTCCAGCTTGGTTTACGTTACGCCACTCCAGCTTGGTTTACGTTACGCCACTCCAGCTTGGTTTACGTTACGCCACTCCAGCTTGGTTTACGTTACGCCACTCCAGCTTGGTTTACGCCACTCCAGCTTGGTTTACGCCACTCCAGCTTGGTATACGCCACTCCAGCTTGGTTTACGCCACTCCAGCTTGGTTTACGCCACTCCAGCTTGGTTTACGCCACTCCAGCTTGGTTTACGCCACTCCAGCCCACGCTTGGTCTACACCACTCCAGCCCACGCTTGGTCTACACCACTCCAGCCCACGCTTGGTTTACACCACTCCAGCCCACGCTTGGTATACACCACTCCAGCTTGGTTTACACCACTCCAGCCCACGCTTGGTATACGCCACTACAGCCCACGCTTGGTATACGCCACTCCAGCTTGGTTTACGCCACTCCAGCCCACGCTTGGTTTACGTTACGCCACTCCAGCTTGGTTTACGTTACGCCACTCCAGCTTGGTTTACGTTACGCCACTCCAGCTTGGTTTACGTTACGCCACTCCAGCTTGGTTTACGTTACGCCACTCCAGCTTGGTTTACGTTACGCCACTCCAGCTTGGTTTACGTTACGCCACTCCAGCTTGGTTTACGTTACGCCACTCCAGCTTGGTTTACGTTACGCCACTCCAGCTTGGTTTACGTTACGCCACTCCAGCTTGGTTTACGCCACTCCAGCTTGGTATACGCCACTCCAGCTTGGTATACGCCACTCCAGCTTGGTTTACGCCACTCCAGCTTGGTTTACGCCACTCCAGCCCACGCTTGGTTTACACCACTCCAGCCCACGCTTGGTTTACACCACTCCAGCTTGGTTTACACCACTCCAGCTTGGTTTACACCACTCCAGCTTGGTTTACACCACTCCAGCTTGGTTTACACCACTCCAGCTTGGTTTACACCACTCCAGCTTGGTTTACACCACTCCAGCTTGGTATACACCACTCCAGCTTGGTATACACCACTCCAGCTTGGTATACACCACTCCAGCTTGGTATACACCACTCCAGCTCCAGCTTGCTTTACACCACTCCAGCCAATGCTTGGCATTACGTATGGTGATCTTAGGCTTGTGTGCTGCTGCTCTGCCATGGAAAACCATTTCATGAAGTTCCCGACGAACAGTTATTGTGCTGACGTTGCTTCCAGAGGCAGTTTGGAACTCGGTAGTAGGTGACGCAACCAAGAATATATTTGTTTTTACTCGCTACGCACTTTAGCACTCTGCTGTCTTGTTCTGTGAGCTTTTGTGGCCTACCACTTCACAGCTGAGTAGTTGTTGCTCATAGACGTTTACAGTTCACAATAACAGCACTTAAAAAGTTGAACGGGGCCGAAATTTGACGAACTGACTTGTTGGAAAGGTGGCACCCTATGACGATGCCTCGTTGAAAGTCACCGAGCTTTTCAGTAAGGCTATTCTACTGCCAATGTTTGTCTATGGAGATTGCATGGCGGTGTGTTCGATTTTATACACCTGTCAGCAAAGGGTGAGGCTGAAATGGCCAAATCCACTAATTTGTAGTGTTGTTCCACACGGTAAGTCAGTACTGATGTTGGCTGGTTTCCTTATATGAACTGTAATGCAGTCAAATCTTTGAAATTGTTGCACGTTGCATTAAAAATGTTGTTCAGCGTACATGATAATAATAATAGAAAAACATTTCATATATATATATTTCACAAAATGTTAACCTCTCTTGGATAAGGGGCAGTATTCTAACGTCCAGATGAAGAACGTTCCCAAAGTAAACTGCCTGTTACTCAGGCCCAGAAGCTAGGATATAATTGGTTAGATTTGGATAGAAACACTCCAACGTTTCTAAAAATATTTAAATTATGTCTGAGTATAACAGAACTAATATGGCGAAACACAGAGGACAAACCCCACCCCCCCAAAAAAATCAGCCTCCCCCTATGCCTCCCCCTAATGGCTATCACTTTTATTTTAAGGCCAAGTCCTCCCAGATTGCAGTTCCTAGGGCTTCCACTAGATGTCAAAAGTCTTTAGAAAGCGTTTCAGGCTGGTTTTTGGAAAAATTTGCCAGAAATTGTAGTTTTTCTAGGTGGCTGTTTCCAAGCTCGTTCTTTGGTATTATTCTCCGGTAAAGACAAAAACGATTCTCCGTCTTCTTTACGTATTAGGGTACCTAAGGTTTGATTATAAACTTTGTTTGACTTGTTTGGAAAAGTTTATTAGTAACTTTTGGGATTCATTTTGTATGCATTTTGATGGAGGGAAACTGGGTGGATTATTGACTGAAGCGCGCCAGCTAAACTGAGTTTTTATGGATATAAAGAAGGACATTATCGAACAAAAGGACCATTTGTGATGTAACTGGGACCTTTTGGAGTGCCAACAGAAGATGATCATCAAAGGCTTTTTTTGTCGCTATTTCTGACTTTCGTGTTGCACCTGCCTGGTTGAAATATGTTTTTCATGTGTTTGTATACGGGGCGCTGTCCTCAGATAATCGCATGGTTTGCTTTCGCCGTAAAGCCTTTTTGAAATCTGATACCGTGGCTGGATTAACAAGAAGTTGAGCTTTATTTTAGTGTATTACACTTGTGATTTAATGAAAGTAAAATATTTATAATACTGTAGTTTGAATTTCACGCTCTGCAATTTCACAGGATGTTGGCCTACCGTCCCACGCTACCGTCCCACCTGCCCATAAGAAGTTAAGTCCCACAAGCAGTCCCAACACAGGACATAATGACATGAAAGGGAATTCTAACAGTGTAAAAGGCCCTTAGTTGACTCTAAAATGTTGTATTCTTTACCCATTTAAAGAGAAACAAGATTAAGATTAAAGATTCTCTTAGAGGACCCAACATGGGTCCCGGACCCCAAGTTTGGGAACCAGTGTACTACTAACCTCTGTCCCTGCTTGCTTCAATACTTCATCTCTCTGTGTAGAACCTCTCCCCCTGCTTGCTTCAATGCTTTGTCTCTCTGTGTAGAACCTCTCTCCCTGCTTGCTTCAATGCTTCGTCTCTGTGTAGAACCTCTCCCTGCTTGCTTCAATGCTTCGTCTGTGTAGAACCTCTCTCCCTGCTTGCTTCAATGCTTCGTCTCTCTGTGTAGAACCTCTCCCTGCTTGCTTCAAAGCTTCCTCTCTGTGTAGAACCTCTCTCCCTGCTTGCTTCAAAGCTTCCTCTCTCTGTGTAGAACCTTTGCCTCCTTCATTGCAGCCTGACTCAGCACTGTCTGTCTCACTACTCTCTGTAAAGCAAAGTTATTTTGGTATGAGCTTAATTTCAGTCAACTGCTGAGGTCAGACTCCGTTCAACATGAGCTTCTAACGTCATGCTTCTAGCCAGCTAGTTATAGCTAGCTACCTGGCTAACAGCCGGAGCACTTGAGTGAGCTAGCTAGCTCAACATCTGACTGGAATATCATCAAGGCTTCCCCTACCCCGGTCAACTGCTCGGCACCCTCCACAGCAAACCGCCAATGCCCCCACCATTTCTCCTTTACCCAAATCCAGATAGCTGATGATCTGAAAGAGCTGCAAAATCTGGACCCCTACAAATCAGCCGGGCAAGACAATCTGGACCCTCTCTTTCTAAAAATGTCTGCCGAAATTGTTGCAACCCCTATTACCGGTCTGTTCTGATAGTCTGAGATTCTCAAAGATTGGAAAGCTGCCGCGGTCATCCCCCTCTTCAAAGGGGGAGACACTAGACCCAAACTGCTACAGACCTACAACTATCATTCCCTGTCTTTCTAAGGTCTTCGAAAGCCAAGTTAACAGATTACCGACCATTTCGAATCCCACCGTACCTTCTCCGCTATGCAATCTGGTTTCAGAGCTGGTCATGGGTGCAGCCACGCTCAATGTCCTAAACGATATCATAACCGCCATTGATAAAAGACAGTACTGTGGAAGCAGTCTTTATCGACCTGGCCAAGGCTTTCGACTCTGTCAATCACCACATTCTTATTGGCACTCGGCAGCCTTGGTTTCTCATGATTGCCTCGCCTGGTTTACCAACTACTTCTCTGATAGAGTTCCGTGTGTCAAATCGGAGGGCCTGTTGTCCGGACATCTGGCAGTCTCTATGGGGGTGCCACAGGGTTTAATCCTCGGGCCGACTCTCTTCTCTGTATACATCAATGATGCCGCTCTTGCTGCTGGTGATCCTCTGATACAACTCTATGCAGACGACACCATTCTGTATACTTCTGGCCCCTCTTTGGACACTGTTAACTAACCTCCAGACGAGCTTCAATGCCATACAACTCTCCTTCTGTGGCCTCCAACTGCTCTTAAACGCAAGTAAAACTAAATGCATGTTATTCAACCAATCACTGCCCGCACCTGCTCGCCCGTCCAGCATCACTACACTGGACGGTTCTGACTTAGGTATTTGTAGTTGTCCACATATTCTAGGTGTCTCGTTAGACTGTTAACTCTCCTTCCAGACTCACATTAAGCATCTACAATCCAAAATTAAATCTAATTGGCTTCCAATATTGCAACAAAGCATCCTTCACTCATGCTGCCAAAAATACCCTCGTAAAACTGACCATCCTACCGATCCTCGACTTCGGTGATGTCATCAAACTGGATGCAGTCTATCACAGTGCCATCCGTTTTGTAACCAAAGCCCCATATACTACCCAAGACCTGTACGCTCTCGTTGGTTGGCCCTCGCTTCATACTCGTCACCAAACCCACTGGCTACAGGTTATCTACAAGTCTCTGCTAGGTAAAGCCCCGCCTTATCTCAGCTCACTGGTCACCATAGTAACACCCACCTGTAGCACGCGCTCCAGCAGGTATATCTCACTGGTCACCCCCAAAACCAATCCCTCCTTTGGTCGTCTTTCCTTCCAGTTCTCTGCTGCCAATGACTGGAACGAACTGCAAAAATCGCTGGAGACTCATATCTCCCTCACTAGCTTTAAGCACCAGCTGTCAGAGCAGCTCACAGATTACTGCACCTGTACATAGCCCATCTGTATACAGCCCATCCAACTACCTCATCCCCATACTGTATTTGTTTATTTATCTTGCTCCTTTGCACCCCAGTATCTCTACTTGCACATTCATCTTCTGCACATCTACCATTCCAGTGTTTTAATTGCTATGTTGTAATTACTTCGCCACCATGGCCTATTTATTGCCTTAACTCCCTTAACTTACCTCACTTGCACTCATATAGACTTTTTGTTTTCTTTTGTTCTATTAACTATATTTTGTTTATTCCATGTAACTCTGTGTTGTTGTTTCTGTTGAACTGCTTTGTTTTATCTTGGCCAGGTCGCAGTTGCAAATGTTAACTTGTTCTAGACTGGCCTACCTGGGTAAATAAAGGTGAAATACATTTTACAATTTAAAAAAAAACTACCAAAAGTTGAGAATGACACAAATATTAATTTTCGCAAAATTTGCTGCCCAGTATCTTTAGATATTTTTGTCAGATATTACTATGGAATACTGAAGTATAATTACAAGCATTTCATAAGTGTCAAAGGCTTTTATTGACAATTACATGAAGTTGATGCAAAGAGTCAATATTTTGCAGTGTTGACCCTTCTTTTTCAAGACCTCTGCAATCCGCCCTGTCAGGCTGTCAATTAACTTCTGGGCCACATCCTGACTGATGGCAGCCCATTCTTGCATAAATCAATGCTTGGAGTTTGTCAGAATTTGTGGGGTTTTGTTTGTCCACCAGCCTCTTGAGGATTGACCACACGTTCTCAATGGGATTAAGGTCTGGGGAGTTTCCTGGCAATGGACCCAAAATATCGGTGTTTTGTTCCCCGAGCCAAACAATTGGAAAGGGGACTCAGAGAAAATGACTTTACCCCAGTCCTCAGCAGTCCAATCACTGTACCTTTTGCAGAATATCAGTCTGTCCCTGATGTTTTTCGTGGCGAGAAGTGGCTTCTTTGCTGCCCTTCTTGACACCAGGCCATCCTCCAAAAGTCTTCGCCTCACTGTGCGTACAGATGCACTCACACCTGCCTGCTGCCATTCCTGAGCAAGCTCTGTACTGGTGGTGCCCCGATCCCGCAGCTGAATAAACTTTAGGAGACGGTCCTGGCGCTTGCTGGACTCTTGAGCGCCCTGAAGCCTTCCTCCCAACAATTGAACCGCTCTAAGTTCTTGATGATCCGATAAATGGTCGATTTAGGTGCTTACTGGCAGCAATATCCTTGCCTGTAAAGCCCTTTTTGTGTAACGCAATGATGACGGCACGTGTTTCCTTGCAGTTAACCATGATAGACAGAGGAAGAACAATGATTCCAAGCACCACCCTCCTTTTGAAGTTTACAGTCTGTTATTCGAACTCAATCAGCATGACAGAGTGATTTCCAGCCTTGTCCTCGTCAACACTCACACCTGTGTTAACGAGAGAATCACTGACATGATGTCAGCTGGTCCTTTTGTGGCAGGGCTGAAATGCAGTGGAAATGTTTTTTTGGGGGGGTGGATTCAGTTCATTTGCACGGCAATTCATCTGATCACTCTTCATAACATTCTGGAGTATATGCAAATTGCCATCATACAAACTGAGGCAGCAGACTTTGTGAAAATCAATATTTGTGTCATTCTCAAAACATTTGGCCACAACTGTACACTCATTCTCTGAGAGTCAGAGTTGTTTTTTTTGTTTGGGGGATGTCTGTTGACACACCAGCAGTCAAGGGATGTAAAAAAAAAACTCCCACTGTCAACTCTCTACTACTTGCCACTGTAGGTTGATGAGGTAGTTCGTTTTACCTCTTGGTTTATGTCGTGGGCGGAGCTTCCTGTTGGAAAGAGTGGTGAATGAATGTGCTGCTAACACGGCCAATCAGAGGGAAGCAGGCGAACATAACGAGCACACATGATTCCACTTGTTCAGAGGAAGGCGCGATTAGAACACAGATCAAGAAGCCTTCCGAGTTTTGATCAACGCTAGAAAACGCAATAGTAAACGATAATTAACAAAAATAAAAAAGGTGAGTAAACGACGTTTGAGTGGAATGAGCGAGCTCGCCTGGCAACCACAGTGAGAAAATAGAACTCGGTAGTCGGCCTGGAAATGTATTTCCAAATTCAATACATTTATCTAATATGTTTGATATTAACATACTTCAAAATCATATCAAATGTTATTTGTCACACGCGCCGAATACAACAGGTTTCCTTTCCTACAAAAGTAGTTTGAAATGTTTGGACAAAGCTTATAAGGTAACTTTTGTAGTCATGTTGCGCGAGTTGGAACCGGTGTTTTCTGGATCAAACGCACCAAATAAATTGACGTTTTGGATATATATATAGACGGAATTAATCAAACAAAAGGAAAATTTGTGATGTTTATGGGACGTATTGGAGTGCCAACAGAAGAAGCTCGTCAAAGGAAAGGCATGAATTATATCTTTATTTCTGCGTTTTGTGTCGCGCCTGGTGGAATGAAATATGATGGTCTGTGTTTGTTTGCTTGGGTGCTCTCCTCAGATAATAGCATTGTTTGCTTTCGCTGTAAAGCATTTTTGAAATCTGACACGTTGGCTGGATTCACAACAAGTGTAACTTTAATTTGGTATATTGAATGTGTGATTTCATCAAAGTTTAATTTTTATAGTAATTTATTTGAATATGGCGCTCTGCATTGTCACTGGATGTTGGCCAGTTGGGACGCGACCGTCCCACATATCCCAGAGGGTAAGAACAAATTCTTATTTTCAATGACGGCCTAGGTTAACTGCCTTGTTCAGGGGCAGAACGACAGATTTGTACCTTGTCAACTCTGGGATTCGAACATGCAACCTTCCGGTTACTATTCCAAAGCTCTAACCACTAGGATACCCTGCCGCCCCTTTTGAGCGAACTTAATGATGGTGTTGGAGTCGTGCCTGGCCGTGCAGTCATGGGTGAACAGGGAGTACATGAGGGGACTGAGCACGCACCCCTGAGGGGCTCCTGTGTTGAGGATCAGTGTGGCGATGTGTTGTTACCAACACTTACCACCTGGGGGTAAGTTAGAGGGAGGTGTTAAGTCCCAGGGTCCTTAGCTTATTGATGAGCATTGAGGGCACTATGGTCTTGAACGCTGGGCTGTAGTCAATGAATAGCATTCTCACGTAGGTGTTCCTCTTGTCAACCCCCCCCCCCCCCCCCGCCGCTCGGCCTAGCCTTCATTGAAAATTAATGGGCCACCCTGTCTGCCAACGCCTTAAGAGTGAAAATATAGGACCTCCATTTTTTTAACCTTTATTTAACTAGGCAAGTCAGTTAAGAATAAATTCTTATTTTCAATGACGGCCTAGGAACAGTGGGTTAACTACCTGTTCAGGGGCAGAACGACAGATTTGTACCATGTCAGCTCGGGGGTTTGAACCACCGCTCTAACCACTAGGCTACCCTGCCGCCCTCAATCTGGCCTCCCTGGAGAATATGACACATGTAACTACACTAGGCTGCTGGTTGGTCAGGCTGAACCCCCCCCCCCCACAGGTTATCCGGTTCCAAGGACCATATAAAATAGATACCAATGCTAGAACATATTTGGTAGTGGAGTTTGATGGTTTGAGAGGTGAATGGTAAAAAGGTCAAAGTTCGTACCCTCCACGGCAATGCGTTTCTTGGGCCAGTCCTTGGCGTCCCGTGATACGACGAGGCTGGTGCGCACGCTGATGACACACTCCGTCATGTTGAACTCCAGCGAATAAAAACGCAGCATCTCCACCCACAGAAGACCCACCGATGGTGGAGAGACAGCGCTCTGGAACACCAGAGGAGCCTGGAGAGAGACAAGCACTCGTTACACAGTGTCTACACTGACAATAGTATGTTTAACAAGGTCTATATGTGAGCACCAGGCTGACCCCCCCCCCCCCCCCCCACAGGGTGTAGTTACCCCCCAAACAGGGTGTAGTTACCCCCCCCCCACAGGGTGTAGTCCCCCCCCAAACAGGGTGTAGTTACCCCCCCCCCCCCCCACAGGGTGTAGTTACACACACACCACCACCCCCCCCCCCCCCCCCCCACAGGGTGTAGTTACCCCCCCCACAGGGTGTAGTTACCCCCCCACAGGGTGTAGTTACCCCCCCCCCCCCCCACAGGGTGTAGTTCCACCACCACCCCCCCCCACAGGGTGTAGTTACCTTGCCCTCCCTGAAGATAGTTTCTGGGGGTGAGGAGGAGTCCTTAGAGACGGGGTAGTAACCCCAGTGGACACAGCCATCCTCCATGTAGGTCAGACTGAAGTCATGTAGCCTGCTGATGGAGAACTCCTTTATCTGAGAATAAGGGGGAGAGGTGTTATGGTTAGATGTAGTACAGCCTGCTGATGGAGAACTCAGCAGGGTGGGTTGTTTCCTCTGCTGTGTGTGTGTTAGGTATTTTATTAGGATCCTCATTAGCTGTTGCGAAAGCAGCAGCTACTCTTCCTGGGGTCGACACAAAACATAAAACACAATACAGAACATTACTAGACAAGGGTTGTAAACTTTACACATATTTGTACAGAACCGTGCGGTACGAGGACCTCGGTTCGGTCCGGAATGAGAACGTTAAAACAACAATTTACTAAATGAAAACACCAGACCTAATAGACTATGCCTAAAATACATTGTACGCCTCGAGTAAATCTGAGCAGCCCAAAAATGTCTGGCTATTCCGTTACAACTAGAGCCAATGTGTACGTTGCGATCAAAATTCTGATGTTAATTGGCGCATTTTGAAAAAATGTCCTAATGTGAGGCGCAGCTGGGTACTAGTTCTGTACGACGGAGAGAGGGTAGGGTGGATAGACTGTCCTAATGTGAGGTACAGCTGGGTACTAGTTCTGTACGACGGAGAGAGGGTAGGGTGGATAGACTGTCCTAATGTGAGGTACAGCTGGGTACTAGTTCTGTACGACGGAGAGAGGGTAGGGTGGATAGACTGTCCTAATGTGAGGTGCAGCTGGGTACTAGTTCTGTACGACGGAGAGAGGGTAGGGTGGATAGACTGTCCTAATGTGAGGTACAGCTGGGTACTAGTTCTGTACGACGGAGAGAGGGTAGGGTGGATAGACTGTCCTAATGTGAGGTACAGCTGGGTACTAGTTCTGTACGACGGAGAGAGGGTAGGGTGGATAGACTGTCCTAATGTGAGGTGCAGCTGGGTACTAGTTCTGTACGACAGAGAGAGGGTAGGGTGGATAGACTGTCCTAATGTGAGGTACAGCTGGGTACTAGTTCTGTACGACGGAGAGCGGGTAGGGTGGATAGACTGTCCTAATGTGAGGTTCAGCTGGGTGCTAGTTCTGTACGACGGAGAGAGGGTAGGGTGGATAGACAAGGAGGACTCTCCATCGTAGTTTAAAAATCACCCGTTCGGGAACATTTATGCTTCCCAGTAAATCACAACGGTGACGGACAGAGATAGTATGCCGCCACTGCTGAACGAGAATCTATCAATCTACCATCGAGCTCGTTGGTTAAAAAGGATAATCCACCCCAAACCACTACTTCCTAATTTATTTTTAAATTTTACCCCTTTTTCTCCCCAATTTCGTGGTATCCAATTGTTTTAGTAGCTACTATCCTGTCTCATCGCTACAACTCCCATACGGGCTCAGGAGAGACGAAGGTTGAAAGTCATGCGTCCTCCGATACACAACCCAACCAGCCGCACTGCTTCTTAACACAGTGCGCATCCCACCCGGAAGCCAGCCGCACCAATGTGTCGGAGGCTACACCGTGCACCTGGCGACCTGGTTAGCGTGCACTGCACCCGGCCCGTCACAGGAGTCGCTGGTGCGCGATGAGACAAGGATATCCCTACCGGCCAAACCCTCCCTAAACCGGACGACGCTAGGCCAATTGTGTGTCGCACCATCGGCCACCCGAGAGGCCTCTAATTCCTATTATTAACAGTGTTAAAACACTAATATGTGAAAACAATATTTCTTTGATGAACAAATGTTTTATTTCGTAGTTATAAACAGGGTTGGTAGAAACGTGAAAAATCATTTTTGGAAATCTGATGCAGTTCAAATCTACTATAAAACCCACAATGCAATGTTCTCCATCTCCCTGGGCTGGCTAGAAAACATAGCTACACAAAATAAGTCCATATCAGCATGTGAAGTAGCCAGCTAGCTGTAAAAATCGCCTAAAACAAACTGTTATCAATTTAGGAGTCTCCCTTAAGGAGATGGGTGAAACTCAATTAGAATTGCGTTGACAATGTGAATTGGTTTACGTTTAGCCTCCCCCCGCTGGGACAAACGGTCGTCCCAGCGCAAGTTAAATATCTCTAACGGTCGCCCCAGCGCGAGTTAAATATCTAACGGTCGCCCCAGCGTGAGTTAAATATCTCGAATGGTCGCCCCAGCGTGAGTTAAATATCTAACGGTCGCCCCAGCGTGAGTTAAATATCTAACGGTCGCCCCAGCGTGAGTAAAACATCTCTAACGGTCGCCCCAGCGTGAGTTAAATATCTAACGGTCGCCCCAGCGTGAGTTAAATATCTAACGGTCGCCCAAGTGTGAGTTAAATATCTAACGGTCGCCCCAGTGTGAGTTAAATATCTCTTAACGGTCGCCCCAGCGTGAGTTAAATATCTCTAAACGGTCGCCCCAGCGTGAGTTAAATATCTCTAAAGGTCGCCCCAGCGTGAGTTAAATATCTAACGATCGCCCCAGCGTGAGTTAAATATCTAACGGTCGCCCCAGTGTGAGTTAAATATCTCTAACGGTCGCCCCAGCGTGAGTTAAATATCTCTAACGGTCGCCCCAGCGTGAGTTAAATATCTCTAACGGTCGCCCCAGCGTGAGTTAAATATCTAACGGTCGCCCCAGCGTGAGTTAAATATCTCTAACGGTCGCCCCAGCGTGAGTTAAATATCTAACGGTCGCCCCAGCGTGAGTTAAATATCTCTAACGGTCGCCCCAGCGTGAGTTAAATATCTAACGGTCGCCCCAGCGTGAGTTAAATATCTCGAATGGTCGCCCCAGCGTGAGTTAAATATCTAACGGTCGCCCCAGCGTGAGTAAAACATCTCTAACGGTCGACCCAACGTGAGTTAAATATCTAACGGTCGCCCCAGCGTGAGTTAAATATCTAACGGTCGCCCCAGCGTGAGTAAAACATCTCTAACGGTCGCCCCAGCGTGAGTTAAATATCTAACGGTCGCCCCAGCGTGAGTTAAATATCTAACGGTCGCCCCAGCGTGAGTTAAATATCTAATGGTCGCCCCCAGCGTGAGTTAAATATCTAACGGTCGCCCCAGCGTGAGTTAAATATCTCCAACGGTCGCCCCAGCGTGAGTTAAATATCTCTAACAGTCGCCCCCAGCGTGAGTTAAATATCTCTAACGGTCGCCCCAGCGTGAGTTAAATATCTAACGGTCGCCCCAGCGTGAGTTAAATATCTCTAACGGTCGCCCCAGCGTGAGTTAAATATCTAACGGTCGCCCCAGCGTGAGTTAAATATCTCTAACGGTCGCCCCAGCGTGAGTTAAATATCTCTAACGGTCCTCCCAGTGTGAGTTAAATATCTAACGGTCGCCCCAGCGTGAGTTAAACATCTAACGGTCGCCCCAGCGTGAGTTAAATATCTAACGGTCGCCCCAGCGTGAGTTAAATATCTAACGGTCGCCCCCAGCGTGAGTTAAATATCTAACGGTCACCCCCAGCGTGAGTTAAATATCTAACGGTCACCCCCAGCGTGAGTTAAATATCTAACGGTCGCCCCAGTGTGAGTTAAATATCTAACGGTCACCCCCAGCGTGAGTTAAATATATCTAACGGTCACCCCCAGCGTGAGTTAAATATATCTAACGGTCACCCCCAGCGTGAGTTAAATATCTAACGGTCGCCCCCAGCGTGAGTTAAATATCTAACGGTCGTGAGTTGTTTTATGCACGTGATGTCAGAATGCAGTCACTGTTCTAAAATGTGGTTGTTACGGATCAGGACAGTTGCCATCCGCTGTCTGATAATTATCTATAGACTGTTTAAACTCGTCAATATCTAATGATTCTAACAGTTTGAGTTGAGGAGTGTTCCGCCTCATTAATTCACATAGAAGTAGTCAATGTCAGCGTTGCGGACAATTTATGTTTTACTGAGCTGGATAAACTTCTCTCGTGGAGGAGAGCCCACCGCGCAGATCCAAGTAAAAAAATATTTGGGCAGTTCTTGCCGGCGCTCGGCTTCGTCTTGTTTTCCTTACTGATAATAACTTTGGACAAGTGTGCGTTCCTATCAAAGTAAGTTCCCTATTTTCTGTATATCGTGTTGTCGTTTCCGCTGTAGGCACCTTTCAGTATGTATGCACCATAATGTATATACAGTTTTATTCACGTTTTCAATTACTGGTGACAAATAATGCATTACGATTATTGAGTAGATTGTAATGGACACCTATGATGTGTGTAAAATACTTTTTTGAAGGTTGTACTGATTATAATGAGCTAAGCTATTTGCCAGCTGTGTGTGGCGCCATGTTTGTTGACATTATGCAATGCATTCTGGGTGTCACGTAATCTGTCAAGACCATAGATGGTTTAATGAGGTGAAGGAATAGTTCACTCATCTTTCGGTGTAAACTTCTGGAAGTGAATGAAGGGAAGTGGATGATCGTAGACGACACACCCCCTTTCAACATGCATACTATAAAACAGACCAAACTCATCTTGTCTCCTCTTTATTATCTTTGGTTGATGCGGAAAGAAAACAAGCATGGCGGCACACACAAACTAGCCATCTTCGGATGACTTTCGACTTCTGCTAAGTGTTTTACTCAATTATTTAGATCAATGGTGAGCTCACCTGTCATGTGATTAATTATAAATAGTAATTGCTATTAGCTAATTCATAGTGTCGTTTCTGTCAGCCGAGAGTTATAAAATATGACAGCTTGCTTTACGTCAACCTTTCCTCAGTTAGCGCTGGGACAAATGTAACCTACATTTTTCCGGTTTGGATGATTGTGTTACGCTGTAGCTACTTCTGTGAATGTCAGAACGTCGCACCCAAAAATAAAACAGCTCACATTCTGGACATAACTTTGTAAGGACTGTGTTTGTGCAAAAATATTTCTGAAAAAAATAAATAAAAAAAGAACTGTGTTGCGTCATTCGCTGATTGTTGCGTCATTCGCTGATTGTTGCGTCATTCGCTGATTGTTGCGTCATTCGCTGATTGTTGCGTCATTCGCTGATTGTTGCGTCATTCGCTGATTGTTGCGTCATTCGCTGATTGTTGCGTCATTCGCTGATTGTTGCGTCATTCGCTGATTGTTGCGTCATTCGCTGATTGTTGCGTCATTCGCTGATTGTTGCGTCATTCGCTGATTGTTGCGTCATTCGCTGATTGTTGCGTCATTCGCTGATTGTTGCGTCATTCGCTGATTGTTGCGTCATTCGCTGATTGTTGCATCATTCGAAACAGGACGTTCTAAATACGCGTTCTAATGACACCGGTTTGATCGCGCTCGACAGGGACCAGTGTAGAATGATCACACCCGGGTGTGTGTGTGTTGGTACGTGTTAAAAGGTTAAAACAAGACTGTGTGTGTACCTCGTGTCCCAGGTAGGCAGGCAGGACGGGCCGTTTCCTCTGTTGGAGGAAGTAGATGACCATGAGAGCCAGGACGTACGAAGGCAGACCTCCCTCCTCTGCTCGGTCCACGTGACAGATCTGAGACAGACGGGGGAGCACACAATGTCAAAAACACTGAAAAGTGAGACAATTCTGTATGTGGAGTGAATCCTAACGGACACAAATCCAATGTGAAGTTAATTTACCGATTATGTGAAAATGTGACTTAATTCACCCCTCAGTGATGAGGTGTTTACAGGCCAAAATGTCTGAGGAACCTCAGCGCCTCACCTAGAGAAATAGCTAGGGCAGGGATGGGCAACTGGTGGCACGGGACCCCCTTTTTTGTAGGCCCGCGGATCAACTCAAAGTCTTCTCTACACCTCAAGGCAAAATGTGCAGAATTGCAGGGAAAATGTATCACATTCGCATTTTTCTCTCCGCTATCAAGAGCCGAGAAAACAAAACTTAGGGCCAAACAAACTCAGGGCCGGCTTCGACTGCATGTGTGGGGACGCATACCCACGGGCCACTGCTGACCCTCATGATAAGTTAGGATTCTTTGTGGCCCCCACCCCCATCAAAGTTCCCCATGATCTAGAGGAAACACTGATAGGCTAACTGGTGATGTGGTAGTAACCAGGTATGAGGGCCAATGAATAAACTCACCCAGGCCCAGTGTCTGAAACCCAGGACCAGTGGCAGCAGGAGAGGCTCCCGACTGGACAGCTCAAACAGGAAGGAGGTGGTCAGGCAGGCGTTGTCATTTCCCGCGCTCACCTTACACACCAGACCACTTGGACAACAACAACAACAACCATCAGACAGGTTCTTCCTGAAAAACTACAGGTCCCCATCAGCCACACTTTCACATCAATCAAAAGGGAGATGTGGTTATATTCAGGAAGATTAGTGCTGAACAATACAACTGTCAGATAGCAGCACATATGAAAGAAGGTGAGGATCCAGAACAATGGATGTGATTAATGAAGGACTGACCTGTCCTTGTCTTTACAGATGACCACCGGAACCCTGGCATGAAAGTCTACCTCCAGGTTACCGTATAGATCTGGAAACAACCACCACCAACTCCATCATCAACTCCACTAAATGACGATGCTAATGCTAACAGTTTCATTGGTTATTATGGTGGTTTCTACAGTAGCGTGTCTCGAGGGGGGAACAGTCAGTCATACTCACGGCTGACTGACAGACTCTTCTGTACCAGCAACAGAACGTCTGGCTGATGCATCTGTGAACATTGAAAAAATATATATAATTTAAAAGAATATATATATGATAGATTACACAAAGGGAATATCTGTGAACACAGACCCATTTCAAAACCTTAATAAAATCATAGATTACAATATTATAGAGCTTCAGGAAAAACACGACCATCACAGCAAAACGGAAAATAAACAAATCATTCACTATTAGTCTAGGAAGAGGAACACACGCATCTCATTAGCAAGAAGGGCTACTCACACGCATCTCATTAGCAAGCATGGCTATTCGCACGCATATCATTAGCAAGCAGGGCTACTCGCACGCATCTCATCAGCAAGCAGGGCTACTCGCACGCATCTCATCAGCAAGCAGGGCTACTCGCACGCATCTCATCAGCAAGCAGGGCTACTCACACGCATCTCATCAGCAAGCAGGGCTACTCGCACGCATCTCATCAGCAAGCAGGGCTACTCACACGCATCTCATTAGCAAGCAGGGCTACTCACATGAGGGGGGAACTGGATATCAATGTTGACATCAGAATCTTTGAAACCAAACTTGGTGCAGGAAGACCCATAGAGCCTGAGTTTCACCTCTGGGGGGGGGGGGGGGCAAATAGAGAACACACACAAAAAAACAAAAACATTAACCCTATTCATCCTTAATGATATTCTCATCTTTCTACTGTAAACATGCCTATCCTTTCCAGGAAAAAAACCCACCTAAACTACATGTTCTGGAGACTTGCTCCCTGGCTAAAGTGGAGTTTCTCCAGGACTCCCCATCATTCCCACTCAGCACGCTTGTCTAGTTCCAAATCCTATTCACATGCATATTAACACACACTTGTACATGTGTTAAATAGGACAAATATGAAATCACCCAACAAATGATTATAACTTTTAAACTAGAGGCCATGAATAAGTTATAGAATGGCACCAGTTGGCCTATAGGGGGTGCTGTTGTCAGCAGTAACACGTAAGCCCTTATTTTGGACATCTTGTTTGACAGACTTAAACTTTGTACGAGTCTACAAAATATTAGGAACACCTGCCCTTTCCATGACAGACTGACCAGGTGAACCCAGGTGAAATCTATGATCCCTAATTGATGTAACCTGTTAAATCCACTTCTATCAGTGTAGGTGAAGGGGAGAAAATGGGTTTTTCACACTCAACAGTTTCCTGTGTGTATCAAGAACGGTCCACCACCCAAAGGACATCCAGCCAACTAGACACAACTGTGGGAAGCATTGAAGTCAACATGGGTCAGCATCCCTGTGGAACGTTTGACACCGTGTAGAGTCCATGACCCGACGAATTCAGGCTAAACAGCGTGGCAACTCAATATTAGGCAGGTGTTCCTAATGTTTTGTACACTCAGTGTATGTAGGTGTCATTCCTCATGCTGAACAAATTTGTCTCAAGGACCATCAGGATATATTCTCCTCCATCTTGGACATTTTGGAAAGCCTTAGAAAACCTTATCGTGAACCATAAGTCCAAATAACACCACACTTCCTGTGTTTGAGGAAAGCTAAGAGATTGCTTAAAAGGTGCTTACCTATAGAACAACGAGAGGAACTGCCCTTCCCTACTTTCAAACCCTACACCCCAAACCGAGCACTCCTCCAGTCGTCTCTTGGCCCTCTCACCCCTACGGGAGGGCAGCTCCCACTCAGCCTAGTTCAAGCTCTTCTCTGTCCAGGCACCCCTAATGGTGGAACCATTTTTTTTTTTTTAATAAACTGAACCAGCACTTGCAACCCCAATGCCACCATGGGGCATACTGTACACAACGTTGACATAAGCAAACCACACGACACACGCTGTCTGCCATCTTCCCGGTACAGTTGTAAACAGGATTCATCCGTGACGAGCACACTTCTCCAGCGAGGCCAGTAGTCATCGAAGGTGAGCATTTGTCAGTTACGACACCAAACTGTAGTCAAATGAAGACTCTGGTGGGTTGTACGCTCCCTCAAAACTTGAGACATCTGTGACATTCCGTTGTCTGACAAAACTGCACATTTTAGAGTGGCCTTTTATTGTCCCCAAAACACTGATCTAGTCTACACCTCTAGTCTAGTGTCCATTCTCTCACCAGGCAGGACGGCTGTGAGGACTTCCTGCATGTTGGAGACGATCTTTTGTCTGTTCTCTACATCCTGGTCACTCATCCCCCTCTCTCTGACCACGCCCTCCAGGGCCATGCCCACTGCTGCCACCTGCTCTGCCCTGGGGGGCGCAATCTCCGTCAGCATCTCCTCCTCACAACGCTCCTACAGAGGGCAGTCACAGAGCAAACACACACACGTTACGCACACAGGTCATAATAAAACATTGTTATATCTTATTATTTTGAATAATATAACAATAGTATCAGCTGTTCTCACCTTGGCTCTCCTCTTGTGCCACTTGTCTTTGATGTGTCTGTGAGCATCAGAGACAGAGTCCAGCAGTACCTCACACAGAGAGCAGGAGTAGATAGCACTGGGGTTACTGTGGGACCTCTGAGAGAGAGACAGAGAGAGAGACACAGAGAGAGACACAGAGAGAGACACAGAGAGAGACACAGAGAGAGACACAGAGAGAGACACAGAGAGAGACACAGAGAGAGACACAGAGAGAGACACAGAGAGAGACACAGAGAGAGACAGAGAGAGACAGAGAGAGAGAGAACTGGGGTTACTGTGGGACCTCAGAGAGAGAGAGAAAGTCAGTGGCAGAGTGGCCATAGAGTACACAGTAAGTCAATCCCCTGATTAGTTGAAATCAGTTGTGTGAATGTGAAGCCAGAACAACAAATGTACAATGTTGAGGACAGTGAAGCACTGTTCTCTCTAATAAGTACATCGAGAAGCCGGCCAGCGTTTCCTGGCTGTCCCGCAGAGGCAATTTCTAAAAACATAATTCCACTTTGACATTATGGGGTATTGTGTGTAGGCCAGTGACACAACTCAATTTAATCACATTTAAATTCAGGCTGTAAAAACAAAACAATGAGGAACAATTCAAGGCGTGTGAATGAACCATCACCGACACTGAATATACTAGTGACTGTGCTATCACAGCTAACCTTTTAGGGAATTATTATGCCGTTTGCGTTCACATTTTTGTTGGCTTTTATAATCGTGACAGAAATTGAAGTGAATAGAAAGCTAGCTAACAAGGTTAGCGGAATTCTCAAAACAAAACCTCATAGTTGGTAGCTACTTCCTGCCCGTCATGCTAGCCTACACAGTCAAATATCACTTCAGAAAGGTAAAGATGTTGATATGGTCAGCATTGGATAGCACAGACCATCACAGACCATTTCCCCTTCTCTTGCTGCAGTCTTAGCTCATCTCTAAATAACAGAGATGATGTGAAAACCAACAAACGTTTAAAAATTCACCAGTGGTTGTTTTGTTGGCATGTTTAGTCCTACGCCACTGTCGCCCCACTACGCCACTAACCCTCTTAAATCTGCCTTTGGCGCTCCGCCCAAGCAAGGCCTTTGATTGGTTTGGCGTGTTTTACGATGCATCACAGATTTATACCGGGTTCTGACCCCCTTGTTTAGCCGATTTCTCCATGGAACTTCCCCGGGCTTCACGTTTTAGGGACGGCTACCCCATTGGACCCAACATCCTGCTTGTCAGTATTATTCAATAATAAGAAATAAAACGTGTCGTGTTGTTTCTATTTCAAAGTATGTCACTGCCCTTTAAAGACGACACTGCCCTTTAAAGACGACACTGCCCCTTTAAGAGCTCTGTTGCGCCTAAACCAAGCCCAAACCTCCTGTTGTTATTGCTTGCATGCATGCATGCATGTATATATATATATATATATAGAAAGGAAGCAGATCCTGCTTCTGTTTCCTGTTTTAGTGTTTAATAACCCACTATGAGCCCTAAAATATCAGATAAAGCTATTTCCCAGATTTCGGTTGTTTTTAATCTCTGCTATGCCTTAATCGACATCCACGTCTTCGGCGCCCGAGGAACAGTGGGTTAACTGCCTCGCTCAGAGGAACAGTGGGTTAACTGGTCTAGGAACAGTGGGTTAACTGGTCTAGGAACAGTGGGTTAACTGGTCTAGGAACAGTGGGTTAACTGCCTTGTTCAGGGGAACAGTGGGTTAACTGCCTCGCTCAGGGGCAGAACGACATATTTTTACCTCGTTAGCTCGGATGCTTACATGTTTCATGTAAAGAGAGCATGGGTTGAGGGAATAGGGAATGTTTTTCCTAAACAAATTAGGGATTTCTGTAAAAATAACTTTTCAGTCAGAAACAAGAAAGTAACTAAATGGCTGAAATGATGTTGCAGCTTCAGAACGGACAATAAACACGCGCTGTGCTGTGGTGCCCATTTCATCAGGCTCTTTGTTGAGCCATTTTTCTGTCTTAATTATTGAATTAAACTGTGTGCTTAAAGCATCAGACAAGCTCAGTGCATATAAAGTTGATTTGATTCAAACACATGGGGTGTGTCTATACGGGGAAAATAAGTTTAAACATTTCGACAAATCGACTCTCGGTCAACCAGATCATTTTTGTTGTTGTTGTTGTTGTTGTTGTCGGGGACAGCCCTAGTACTCTCAAATATGAATCACTTAGGCGAGACAAATTTTCAGCTGCCCTTTTGAGGGCAGGTGGTTAGTGTGGTAACAGGGTTCGGCTGTCTGTTGAAGCAAACATAAACTAATGTTGACCAACAACCAAGCGTTGAAAAACAACCTAGCGGGAGAAAGGTTATACAGACTTTTCTGAACTGAAATGTTTAAAAGAAGAAGAGGGAAAAAGTAGCTGCCGAAAAGAAGTCTGTTACTGGCTGTTTAGCACAGACGTTTAGGGAAAACACTGATGGGAGTTGAGTAACGCTCCTCCTCTCCGGATGGATGGCTCACCTTCTTCAGACGGAAGATCTTCTCTCTGCCAATCTTGTCCTCCGCCTGTTTCAGTCCCAGCAGCTCTTTGGCTGACAGAGCCGACTCATCCACCACCGGCCCATGGTCCTCCTCACCTAGACCCCGCCTCCAGTTATGGTTTCTACGATTCCTGCCCCCTGGGAGCACACAAACTATGTTAGCCATAGTCCTCCTTCCCCCGCGGAGACAAAAAAAACTACGTTACCTAGAGCACTTCACACACTTTCACGACTCCCCCCGCTGTGTTCGAGACCATTACATCCGTGATGTATCATGGGTAAATTGTGACTGGCTGATCTACAAATAATATTGAGTAGTTAATTATGATGCGAGGTGATGCGTCTCAACTCCCCTTTTGAAGTGGAACGCGCCCCTACTGAAGATAAGACAGGAGAACTTTGTTTGGGTTGGCTGAGCTGTGAGGTGTGTTGTCTGCGGTCTCTCTCCTGCCATAATGCTCCCTGTCCTATCTTCCTGACTACATTATCTTCCCGGCTACATTATCTACCCACCCGACTACATTATCTTCCCGGCTACATTATCTACCCGCCCGGCTACATTATCTACCCGCCCGGCTACATTATCTACCCGCCCGGCTACATTATCTACCCGCCCGGCTACATTATCTACCCAGCTACATTACCCACCCAACTACATTATCTACATTCGTCGACACCCCCACCCGCCAGGAGGTGTTGGTTTACCTGAGTGAAGTGTGTTGTCAACGTTGTCTCTCCTCTGCTCCCTGTCCTCTCCCTGAGAAGTTCTCCTCCAGCGTTGTGAAGGGCGCTCTCTCCAGTTCTCCTCCCGGCCCTCGGCCTGCTGGCTCTCTGGGTACCTGCAAATAGTGTTAGCATGGCAACTTAGCGTGACATGTTTTCCTATGAGAAATGATAACTATTTGATCTTAGCGTAGCTACCTGGCTCTCTGGAAGTCCTCCCTCTGTGAGGGGCTGTGGCCCTCTTTGAATCCCCCTGCAGGGTAGCTGCTCTGGGGCTCCATCGCTCCCTTCTTGGAGCTGGCGTGGTGAAGCCCTCCGTGGCCTCCCCTCTTCCCCTGGCCACGCCTCTCCGGCTTGGGGCTGTACCCTCTCCCTGCATCCTGGTTCCTCCAGGTGTCAGCCTCGTCTGCTACCGGGCCCCTCTCCCGGCCTTCCTGCTTGGGGTAGCGTGGCCTGCCTCCTGACTCTTCCATGGTGTTTCTACTAGGCCTGTGATGTGACAACGAGAGGTAGATGTCATCCATTACTACCCCTGGGGAATGTAGTGGCCACTAGCTCTGGCCCAGGGTGTTAAAGAAGCCCTGGACAATACATACGTGGCTACAAGCTCGTAAAGACATCACATATAAGGACAGTTCATTCATTTGGCTTACTTCTATATATGTTAGCTAACTAGCTACTTCCTCAAAACTTAAGCGAGTTAATTAGCTATCATGCCAAACTGCTAGTCAACTAGGTAGCTATGAAGACTCACTCAGGAATGGAGACAGATAAATAGTTTTAGATGCAATGAGTACTTTACTGAAAAGTTGTGTGTCTGCCATTACTCCAGGAAGTCCTCTCTAAACAACCCACTTCAATTCCTAACGATATTTAGCGTTATAGTCTACCATAACCACTGACTGATCTACAAACAACCTTGCATCAAAAATAACCAGTCATTTTTATTTGTAGATCAGTCAGTCACAATTTACCCATGATACATTACAGTTTTGATCCACCCGAACAAATACTTAAGTCTCAATACATAACAATGGCGTTAATTAGCCATCATGCCAAACTGCTAGCTAGCTATGAAGGCCCGACAGTTTAGTAACAATTGTCAGTAAGTGTGGTTGACTATTTTATGTTACTGAACACATATTAACTAAGCCATGCGTTACATTTGTAAAACAACTTGCCTGGCAGGTGTTTATTTCTGGTTTCTTCTTCTTCCTGAGTGTTAGCTATCTAACTTTAGCATGTTAACATGTTGTCACAAGGTTATTGGCTAACTATGCTAGCCACCATGACTTGACATTTAGCAACTTGTCGCTTAGCTTAAAGGACTATGTGCTGACAAGTGTTGGATCTATTCTGTACAACTGGCTAATTTGACTACAAAACCAGTAACTAACCTGGTCTGATTTCACAATCTGTGACCTTTCTGTTTATCGAATGAAACCGCTAACACCAGTTACTGTGTTAGCTAGCTAGCTACACTAGCCTGTTAGCTATCCGGCTACTCATGTTACCTGTCTTTTGGGGTTGCACTGCTAGCTAATACACAAACATAAACGGTGATCATAATATTTAGAAATACCTTGAGTGTTTGTATGGGCAGCATACTCCTGTGTTTATTCGTTATGGTATCGGTAGCTAGCTGGCTGGCTAGCTGGCCACAAACACCTTCTGCACCAATACAATGTTCTACGCACAAGAGTTTCCAAGGGAAGAGCAAAACATGTTTCCTGATGACGTTGAAATACACGTTTCACGTATTTATCTTATATATTTTTTTTTGGTTTGTTGAGTGGTTACTGCCCTCTACTGGTGAAAATAGTGAAGGACATGGAAATGGATTTTTAAATTTAGAGGTGACACTGCCAAGTCATTCAATAAAGGAGTCCTTTGGGATATGGAGAGAGTTGGTTACAAATTAAGATTTACGTTATTTGTGGAATATCGGAGCTCTAATAAAGATTAATCAGCCTGGATGTTAAACCATGTTATCCATTTAGGCCTGGTTTCCCAGACGCAGATTAAGAAGGGGTGGTAGGTAGACTGCCGGTTAGGAGCTTTGGGCCAGGAACAGCAAAGTTGCTGGATCGAATCTCAGAGCTGACAAGGTAAAAATCTGTTGTTCTACCCCTGAGCAAGGCAATTAACCCTAATTTCTCCAGGGTTGCCGTCAAGAATTGCTGACCCTGGCAGCGACCCCAGTCTCCGCAAAAATCACATTTCCATTTCACACCTCACACCTGTACAGGTTACCCACTTGTACATACGGTGAAACAGGACTATTATAAGCAGTCAATAATTTAAATGTGCAGTTAAGCACTTTAGACCTCATGTTAGCTCATTCAGCACAAACATAGTTCGTAGGTCAATGTGATCACAGTTAACATGAGCTTCGTCCTAAACAATACCCTCTTTCCTATACAGTGCACTACTTTTGACCAGAACCCTATGGGACCTGGTCTAAAGTAGTGCACTATATAGGGAATAGGGCTCTGGTCTAAAGTAGTGCACTAGGGAATAGGGCCCTGGTCTAAAGTAGTGCAGTATATAGAGAATAGGGCTCAGGTCTAAAGCAGTCACTATATAGGGAATAGGGCCCTGGTCTAAAGTAGTGCAGTATATAGGGAATAGGGCTCTGGTCTAAAGTAGTGCACTATACAGGGAATAGGGTTCTGGTCTAAAGTAGTGCACTATATAGGGAATAGGGCCCTGGTCTAAATAGTGCTAGAGAATAGGGCCCTGGTCTAAGGTAGTGCACTATATAGGGAATAGGGCCCTGGTCTAAATAGTGCTAGAGAATAGGGCCCTGGTCTAAATAGTGCTAGAGAATAGGGCCCTGGTCTAAATAGTGCTAGAGAATAGGGCCCTGGTCTAAGGTAGTGCACTATATAGGGAATAGGGCCCTGGTCTAAAGTAGTGCACTATACAGGGAATAGGGCCCTGGTCTAAATAGTGCTAGAGAATAGGGCCCTGGTCTAAAGTAGTGCAGTATATAGGGAATAGGGCCCTGGTCTAAGGTAGTGCACTATATAGGGAATAGGGCCCTGGTCTAAATAATGCTAGAGAATAGGGCCCTGGTCTAAAGTAATGCACTATATAGGGAATAGGGCCCTGGTCTAAGGTAGTGCACTATACAGGGAATAGGGCCCTGGTCTAAATAGTGCTAGAGAATAGGGCCCTGGTCTAAATAATGCTAGAGAATAGGGCCCTGGTCTAAATAGTGCTAGAGAATAGGGCCCTGGTCTAAAGTAGTGCAGTATATAGGGAATAGGGCTCTGGTCTAAAGTAGTGCACTATATAGGGAATAGGGCCCTGGTCTAAGGTAGTGCACTATATAGGGAATAGGGCCCTGGTCTAAATAGTGCACTATATAGGGAATAGGGTTCTGGTCTAAAGTAGTGCACTATATAGGGAATAGGGCCCTGGTCTAAATAATGCTAGAGAATAGGGCCCTGGTCTAAATAGTGCTAGAGAATAGGGCCCTGGTCTAAAGTAGTGCAGTATATAGGGAATAGGGCTCTGGTCTAAAGTAGTGCACTATATAGGGAATAGGGCCCTGGTCTAAGGTAGTGCACTATATAGGGAATAGGGCCCTGGTCTAAATAGTGCACTATATAGGGAATAGGGTTCTGGTCTAAAGTAGTGCACTATATAGGGAATAGGGCCCTGGTCTAAATAATGCTAGAGAATAGGGCCCTGGTCTAAATAGTGCTAGAGAATAGGGCCCTGGTCTAAAGTAGTGCAGTATATAGGGAATAGGGCTCTGGTCTAAAGTAGTGCACTATATAGGGAATAGGGCCCTGGTCTAAGGTAGTGCACTATATAGGGAATAGGGCCCTGGTCTAAATAGTGCACTATATAGGGAATAGGGTTCTGGTCTAAAGTAGTGCACTATATAGGGAATAGGGCCCTGGTCTAAATAATGCTAGAGAATAGGGCCCTGGTCTAAATAGTGCTAGAGAATAGGGCCCTGGTCTAAATAGTGCTAGAGAATAGGGCCCTGGTCTAAATAGTGCTAGAGAATAGGGCCCTGGTCTAAATAGTGCTAGAGAATAGGGCCCTGGTCTAAAGTAGTATTTTCTTATATGAACTGTAACTCAGTAAAATCTTTGAAATTGTTGCATGATGCGTTTCTATTTTTGGTCAGAATACAGAATCACCAGAATATATAAAATACATATTTTATACCCTGCACTTGGAAATTGTTGGATGTTGGTTGATCGTATGATCGATGGATCGTTAGATCGCTTGATGTGTGTTCAGTACCCTCTGACCTGTCTTCCTTCAGGTGGACGTTGGCCTATCCAAGAAGATCCAGGTTGGCAGTGAACCTGGACGTTCTGTGGGACTCCGGAGTACGTGGCTCCAGAGATCATTCGAAACAGGGGACACAACTTTAGTGTGGACATCTGGTTCTTAGGCATCCTGGTCTATGAGCTGCTCACAGGCAGCTCAGTGCTGGGAGATGTGTTTGGTTAGAGGACTGGGGATAAGGTTAGGGGTTAGGGTCAGTACTGGGAGATGTGTTTGGGTTAGGGGTTAAGGTTAGGGGTTAGGGTCAGTGTTGGGAGATGTGTTTTGGTTAGAGGACAGGGGATAAGGTTAGGGGTTAGGGTCTGTGCTGGGAGATGTGTTTTGGTTAGAGTACAGGGGATAAGGTTAGGGGTTAGGGTCAGTGCTGGGAGATGTGTTTTGGTTAGAGGACAGGGGATAAGGTTAGGGGTTAGGCTCAGTGCTGGGAGATGTGTTTGGGTTAGGAGTTAAGGTTAGGGGTTAGGGTCAGTGTTGGGAGATGTGTTTTGGTTAGAGGACGGGATAAGGTTAGGGGTTAGGGTCAGTGCTGGGAGATGTGTTTGGGTTAGGAGTTAAGGTTAGGGGTTAGAGTCAGTGCTGGGAGATGTGGGATGTGTTCTCTGCGTTTGCCTTAAAAGGATAGTGCAAGATTTTGGCAATAAAGCGTTAGTGTTGGCGCAATGAATGGAAGTCTACAGGAACTGCTAGCATGCTCGTTGTTACAGTGGTGGAAAAAGTACCCAATTGTCATAGTTGAGTAAAAGTAAAGATACCTTAATAGAAAATGACTCAAGTAAAAGTTAAAGCCACCCAGTAAAATACTACTTGAGTAAAAGTCTAAACGTATTTGGTTTTAAATGTACTTAAGTATTAAAAATAAAAGTTTAAATTATGTAAAATTCCTTATATTATTTACAGATAGCCAGGGGCTCACTCCAACACTCAGACATAATTTACAAATGAAGCATGTGTGCTTAGTGAGTCCTCCAGATCAGAGGCAGTAGGGATGACCTGGGATGTTGCCTTGATAAGTGTGTGAATTGGACCATTTTCCTGTCCTGTTAAGCATTCAAAATGTAACAAGTACTTTTGGGTGTCAGGGAAAATGTAGGGAATAAAAAGTACATTCTTTTCTTTAAGAATGTAGTGAAGTACAAGTAAAAGTAGTCAAAAATATAAATTGTAAATGAAAAGTACAGATAACCCCAAAAAAACAACTTAAGTAGTACTTTAAAGTATTTTTACTTAAGTACTTTTAACCACTGATGTTTTACTGTAATTTTAACCACTGATGTTTTACTGTAATTTTAACCACTGATGTTTTACTGTAATTTTAACCACTGATGTTTTACTGTAATTTTAACCACTGATGTTTTACTGTAATTTTAACCACTGATGTTTTACTGTAATTTTCACCACGGATGTTTTACTGTAATTTTCACCACGGATGTTTTACTGTAATTTTCACCACGGATGTTTTACTGTAATTTTCACCACGGATGTTTTACTGTAATTTTCACCACGGATGTTTTACTGTAATTTTCACCACTGATGTTTTACTGTAATTTTCACCACAGATGTTTTACTGTAATTTTCACCACGGATGTTTTACTGTAATTTTCACCACGGATGTTTTACTGTAATTTTCACCACGGATGTTTTACTGTAATTTTCACCACTGATGTTTTACTGTAGACTTCCAGTCATTGCGCTAATGATAGTTAGCAGCTTCTTTTAATCTGTTCAAAGAGACAAAATAATGTCATCCATGAGTTCATCTATCCCTTTAATGCTTCTGTAATGCTTCAGTAAGGCCTCAGTAATGTTTTTGTAAGGCTTCAGTAATGTTTCTGTAATGCTTCAGTAATGTTTCAGTCATGTTTCTGTCATGCTTCAGTAATGCTTCAGTCATGTTTCTGTCATGCTTCAGTAATGCTTCAGTAATGCTTCAGTAATGTTTCAGTAATGTTTCTGTAATGCTTCAGTAATGCTTAAGTAATGTTTCTGTCATGCTTCAGTAATGCTTCAGTAAGGCTTCAGTAATGTTTCTGTAATGCTTCAGTAATGTTTCAGTCATGTTTCTGTCATGCTTCAGTAATGCTTCAGTCATGTTTCTGTCATGCTTCAGTAATGCTTCAGTAATGCTTCAGTAATGTTTCAGTAATGTTTCTGTAATGCTTCAGTAATGCTTCAGTAATGTTTCAGTAATGTTTCTGTCATGCTTCAGTAATGCCTCAGTAATGCTTCAGTAATGTTTCTGTCATGCTTCAGTAATGCTTCAGTAATGTTTCAGTAAAGCTTCAGTAATGCTTCAGTAATGTTTCTGTCATGCTTCAGTAATGCTTCAGTAATGTTTCAGTAAAGGTCACGCTGTTCTATAGCTTGAGGTCAGCTGCATTTGTAATGAAGGTGGCTTGGTTAATGGAGGATAAAGTTCCCCAGTCCTTCGTTTCAACGACCCTATGATGACTCACACCTTCCTCCCTGAAGGTCATCGAGAAGACGGGCTTCCCCAAGAAGCTCACCAGGAAACCAGAGGACTTCATACTGTGCAGGTAGGTACAACCAGAGAGCGACCGGTCAACCCGACAAAATGGAATCACAGATATCACAGATACATGGCATTGGTGAAATTGAATTATTCTTGTATGCATAGCCGGTCTATTCAATATACGATCTCTTTCCCTGGGTGGTTGAACATCTTCAGTAATGCTTTCCCTGGGTGGTTGAACATCTTCAACCGGGAGGGACTGAACGGAAAGACCTTTACATCTGCTCTGAGACTGGTCCAAATGGTACTCTATTCCAAATGAATAAAGACATTACAAATGTCATGTTATGTCTATATACAGTGTTGTAACAATGTGCAAATAGTTACAGTACAAAAGGGGGGGACATAAATATGGGTTGTATTTACTATGGTGTTTGTTCTTCACTGGTTGACCTTTTCTCGTGGCAACAGGTCACACATCTTGCTGCTGTGATGTCACACTGTGGTATTTCACCCAGTAGACATGAGAGTTTATCAACACTTGATTTAAAAAAATATATATTTTGTGGATCTGTGTCATCTGAGGGAAATATGTGTCTCTAATATGGTCATATATTTGGTTGGAGGTTAGGAAGTGCGGCCGAGGGTAATATATGTGTCTCTAATATGGTCATACACTGTCTGGCAGAACGTATAACTGCTGTTGTCAATCATTATTTCTCCCTTTGTGACCTTAACACTGAGGTTTCCACATTATTCTGCTCATGGCCCCAAATTGATGTCAAGAAATTCTGGTGAATCAATTTGGAAAGTAATGTAGTCTAGTGGTTTTCCATATTGAATAACAGGTGATGTGAACTGTGGTATATTACGACTATCAGTCTGTGTTGATAGACTGTGAAATGTGGTATATTACGACTATCAGTCTGTGTTGATAGACTGTGAAATGTGGTATATTATGACAATCAGTCTGTGTTGATAGACTGTGAAATGTGGTATATTATGACAATCAGTCTGTGTTGATAGACTGTGAAATGTGGTATATTACGACTATCAGTCTGTGTTGATAGACTGTGAAATGTGGTATATTATGACAATCAGTCTGTGTTGATAGACTGTGAAATGTGGTATATTATGACAATCAGTCTGTGTTGAAAGGGAAATTGAGAACAAAGGGATGCAGCCATAACAGGTTATGACAATCAGTCTGTGTTGAAAGACTTATTTTCTTTCAACATGTCACTGAGTTGAGAATGGTGATATCACACCGTCTCTTTCAGACATTGTCCGGTTAGATGCCCCTACCACTTCGCGGCTGAGCCTCGTTTGAGAAACAGACGCCTCACAAGTCCTCAACTGGCAGCTTCATTAAATAGTACCCGCAAAACACCAGTCTCAACGTCAACAGTGAAGAGGCGACTCCGGGATGCTGGCCTTCTAGGCAGAGTTCCTCTGTCCAGTGTCTGTGTTCTTTTGCCCATCTTAATCTTTTATTTTTATTGGCCAGTCTGAGATATGTCTTTTTCTTTGCAACTCTGCCTAGAAGGCCAGCATCCCAGAGTTGCCTCTTCACTGTTGACGTTGAGACTGGACAGAGGAACTCTGCCTAGAAGGCCAGCATCCCAGAGTTGCCTCTTCACTGTTGACGTTGAGACTGGACAGAGGAACTGTGCCTAGAAGGCCAGCATCCCAGAGTTGCCTCTTCACTGTTGACGTTGAGACTTGTGTTTTGCGGGTCCCTTTTTCAGGACCCTGTCTTTCAAAGATCACTTGTAAAAAACTTTACAGATCTTCATTGTAAAGGGTTTAAACACTGTTTCCCATGCTTGTTCAATGAACCATAAACAATAAATGAACATGCACCTGTGGAACGGTCGTTAAGACACTAACAGCTTACAGACGGTAGGCAATTAAGGTCACAGTTATGAAAACTTAGGACACTAAAGAGGCCTTTCTACTGACTCTGAAAAACACAAAAATAAAGATGCCCAGGGTCCCTGCTCATCTGCGTGAACATGCCTTAGGCATGCTGCAAGGAGGCATGAGGACTGCAGATGTGGCCAGGGCAATAAATTGCAATGTCCGTACTGTGAGACGCCTAAGAGAGCTACAGGGAGACAGGACGGACAGCTGATCATCCTCGCAGTGGCAGACCACGTGTAACAACACCTGCACAGGATCGGTACATCCGAACATCACACCTGCGGGACACAGAGTTACACCAGGAACACACAATCCCTCCATCAGTGTTCATTGTCCGCAATAGGCTGAGAGAGGCTGGACTGAGGGCTTGTAGGCCTGTTGTAAGGCATCACCGGCTACAACGTCGCCTATGGGCACAAACCCACCATCGCTGGACCAGACTGGACTGGCAAAAAGTACTCTTCACTGACTAGTCGCAGTTTTGTCTCACCAGGCATGATGGTCGGATTCGCGTTTATTGTCAAAGGACTGAGCGTTACACCGAGGCCTGTACTCTGGAGCGGGATCGATGGAGGGTCCGTCATGGTCTGGGGCGGTATTGATTTGGAGGTGGAGGGTCCGTCATGGTCTGGGGCGGTGTATCACAGCGTCATCGGACTGAGCTTGTTGTCATTGCAGGCAATCTCAACGCTGTGCGTTACAGGGAAGACATCCTCCTCCCTCATGTGGTTCCCTTTAATTTATTTTACATTTTATTTCACCTTTATTTAACTTCTTGATTCTACTTGAGACGCATATGTCTCAAGTAGGCACCTGGAAATGCAAATGCGCTACGCTAAATGCTAAATGTACTCGTTAAAACTCAAACCTTGATCAAAATTCACAAGCAGGGTATTGAATTAAAGCTACACTCGTTGTGAACCTAGCCAACAAGTCAGATTTTTAAAATGCTTTTCGGCGAAAGCATGAGAAGGTATTATCTGATAGCATGCACCACCTGAAAATGCCTGAATGCGACGTAAACAAAGACTCTGCTTATCCGACGCAGCACAAAACGCAGAAATAAAATATAAAACATTCATTACCTTTGACGAGCTTCTTTCTTGGCACTCCTATATGCCCCATAAACATCACTATTGGGTCTTTTTTTCGTTTAAATCGGTCCATATATACCCAAAATAGCTTTCTATGGAAGCTGTGTCATTCAGAAAAAAACATTGTTTTTAAACGCTGCGTCATTTTTTTAAATTAAAAAAGTTGACGATAAACTTTCACAAAACACTTCGAAATCCTTTTGTAATCCAACTTTAGGTATTAGTAAACGTTTATAATCTATCAAAATGATTACAGGGCGATGTATATTCAATAGCTCCTCGTCTGCAAATCAATGGCTGCCATTGTCCACATTTACAGCGTCCTGGTGGAGACTGGAAGAAACGGAAGCCAGATACTTGGATTTTCCAACAAAAAATTCAATTGAAAATGACGACAATGGCGACATCGTGTGGAATTTGTATGAATTGCAGGCAGGTCGATATTAAATTTTGTCCTCTTTTAACAACTCATGAAAGTGACTTATGGAAATTATTTTTAGCTTTCAGAGAGCAGTTTTTCTTGCGTTTTTCAATGAAACACACGATCTGTTATAGTCACAGCCGTGATTTAACCAGTTTTAGAAACTTCAGAGTGTTTTCTATCCACACATACTAATCATATGCATATACTATATTCCTGGCATGAGTAGCAGGACGCTGAAAAGTTGCGCGATTTTTAACAGAATGTTCGAAAAAGGAGGGGGTAGAAGTAAGAGGTTGTAGGCCAGTTGAGAACAAGTTCTCATTTACAAATGCGACCTGGCCAAGATAAAGCATAGCAGTGCGACAAAAACAAACAACACAGAGTTACACATGGAGTAAACAAAACATACAGTCAATAACACAACCCTTCCTGCAGGCTCATCCTGACGTGACCCTCCAGCATGACAATGCCACCAGCCATACTGCTTGTTCTGTTCGTGATTTCCTGCAGGACAGGAATGTCAGTGTTCTGCCATGGCCAGCGAAGAGCCCGGATCTCAATCACATTGAGCACATCTGGGACCTGTTGGATCAGAGGGTGAGGGCTAGGGCCATTCCCCAGAGAAATGTCCGGGAACCTGCAGGTTCCTTGGTGGAAGAGTGGGGTAACATCTCACAGCAAGAACTGGCAAATCTGGTGCAGTCCATGAGGAGGAGATGCACTGCAGTACTTAATGCAGCTGGTGGCCACACCAGATACTGACTGTTACTTTTGATTTTGACCCCCCTTTGTTCAGGGACACATTATTCAATTTCTGTTAGTCACATGTCTGTGGAACTTGTTCAGTTTATGTCTCAGTTGTTGAATCTTGTTATGTTCATACAAATATTTACACATGTTAAGTTTGCTGAAAATAAACACAGTTGACAGTGAGAGGACGTTTCCTTTTTTCTGAGTTTATTTCATGAAGCTGCCAGTTGAGGATTTGTGAGGCGTCTGTTTCTCAAACTAGATACTCTAATGTACTTGTCCTCTTGCTCAGTTGTGCACCGGGGCCCCCCACTCTCCTTTTTATTCTGGTTAGACCCAGTTTGCACTGTTCTGTGAAGGGAGTAGTACACTGCGTTGTATGAGACCTCCAGTTTCTTGGCAATTTCTCACATGGAATAGCCTTCATTTTTCAGAACAAGAATAGACTGATGAGTTTCAGAAGAAAGGTCTTTGTTTCTGGTCATTTTGAGCCTGTAATTGAACCCACAAATGCTGATGCTCCAGATACTCAACTAGTCTAAAGAAGGCCAGTTTTATTGCTTCTTTAATCAGAACAACAGTTTTCAGCTGTGCTAACATAATTGCAAAAGGGTTTTCTAATGATCAATTAGCCTTTTAAAATGATAAACTTGGATTAGCTAACACAACGTGCCATTGGAACACAGGAGTGATGGTTGCTGATAATGGGGCTCGGTACACCTATGTAGATATTCCATTAAAAATAAGCCATTATCCAGCTCAAATAGTAATTTACAACATTAACAATGTCTACACTGTATTTCTGTTCAATTTGATGTTATTTTAATGGACAAACAAATGTGCTTTTCTTTAAAAAACAACAAGGACATTTCTCAGTGACCAAAGCTTTTGAACGATAGTGTACCTGTACCATATGACTTGTAAGGAAGCAATCCATTCAGATACACGCATCACTACAATGTGGAACTGCATTGGCAAATATTGGAGAATGTCAAACAAGCAGTACAGAATAGTTGGCATATAAACAAAAACAATATATTGTTTACAATAAAAGTACTGTTTACCGAACACATCCAAATATTGAATAATCTGCAAAACATTATTAGAATTTTTTATTTTATTTGGTAACCATAATTATTATCAAAAGAATATAGTCTAAATTCACTGAAAATTTTATTTTGTACTACTTATAAAAAAGACCCAGTTTTACAAAAGTAAATCTATGCTTACTAGTTGGAGAGAGTCCATCTCATAACAGTCATCAGCTTTATTCAGTCTTTTGTGATTCTATAGTTCCATAGAATGTTCTAGATTGTTCAAACAGTGATTCTGAATTCCATTTCAGCTGATCAGGAGCTGAATTTTTAATCTATTCAAAAAAAGCATGTGGTCCCTTCTCCAAGAGACAGCGTTAGAATATCACTGACATAGTGCCTTTATGTACAAAAACAATGTACAAATCTATATAAAACAATCTAACGTTAGCCTCTACATCTCACTATATCTGTTGTAAATAAATATTTGGTTGTCTGACTTCATTATGTAGGATGCCGTTGAATCCACGGTAAAGGCATGTTAGGTGTTCTTTGACTCTATCTAGCTACCAGAGAGACATGCACCTATGCTGGTGTTTGGAAAGGCCTCACTAGTGGACTAACCCAAATGGTACCCGATTCCCTATGTAGTGCACCACTGTTGACCAGAGCCCTATTCCCTATATAGTGCACTACTTTAGACCAGAACCCTATTCCCTATGTAGTGCACTACTTTAGGCCAGGGCTCGAGCTCTGCTCAAAAGTAATGCAGTATATATGTAATAGGGGGCCATTTTTAGTGGCTCTCAGTGACTATAACAGACAATACCAACGTCTAGTCAGATGGATAGCTACCAAGCCTTCATTGGTTGTCTGTGATGAGACAGAGGTACAGTGGGAGGAGCCTCTTACATATCCTGCCTTGTGATGTAAAAACACTATGCTTGGTCACCATAGACTATGGTTGTGTCACACATGTCATCATATTCCCTTTATAGTGCACTACATTTGGCTAGGGCCCATAGGACTGTGGTCCAAAGTAGTGCACTACATTAGGGAATAGGGCACCATCTGGGATGCAGCTTGTATATAATGTTTGTCAGGCTAGGAGGTGAAGGTGATCCCATGATGTAGTAATCCTCCTCTCAGAGCCATCCTCCCCTCCTCTCAGATCGAGCCAGGTCCTCCTCTCAGATCGAGACAGGTCCTCCTCTCAGATCGAGACAGGTCCTCCTCTCAGATCGTGGCAGGTCCTCCTCTCAGATCGAGACAGGTCCTCCTCTCAGATCGTGACAGGTACTCCTCTCAGATCGAGACAGGTCCTCCTCTCAGATCGTGGCAGGTCCTCCTCTCAGATCGAGACAGGTCCTCCTCTCAGATCGTGGCAGGTCCTCCTCTCAGATCATGGCAGGTCCTCCTCTCAGATCGAGACAGGTCCTCCTCTCAGATCGTGACAGGTCCTCCTCTCAGATAGTGGGTGCTGTTACACTTGGCGGATGCAGAAGTAGCAGCACAAATTCAACTACAACACTTAAATACAAGATATTCACAGAAAAAAAACTAGGCTATAGCCTTAGAAGCAAATTGCTCAAATTGCTTGTTTTTTTGTTCATGATGTTGACCATTCCTTTCCAAGCCCTGAATGTATGAAATATAGCTTACTTTCTTTTTTCAACATTAAAAGAAAGTCTATCAATATGTATATTTTATGGATCAACAATCTCAAATAAACAGATGTATGTTATGCACTCTACACCACAATATCTGGCTTTGGAATAAAATCTCTCTCTATAGCAGCCAAGGCAATGTGTATGAATGTATACGCGATGTTCATATACAATAAGTAACAAGAAAATAGTTAAGGACATAGACACTGTAACATATAGCCATGTCGTACAGAGAGGAGAGGAGGAAGAGGAGGAAGAGGAAGAGGAAGAGGAGGAGGAGGAGAGGGGGACGTGAAGGTGGGAGGAGGAGGAGGAGGAGGAGAGGGGGATGTGAAGGTGGGAGGAGGAGGAGGAAGAGGGGGACGCGAAGGTGGGAGGAGGAGGAGGAGGAGAGGGGGATGTGAAGGTGGGAGGAGGAGGAAGAGGGGGACGCGAAGGTGGGATGAGGAGGAGGAGGTTCTTAGGTAATGGTATAAAACTATCCAGAACTGGGGTGGAAGGAGTTAGGATATAGCATGTGTCTGACCTCCTCAGTAAGAGGAAAGGTTTCTGCTCAACCCAGTAGAGGCAGTAGTCTACTGAGGTCCTGTGTTAGTCCCACTGAGGCAGTAGTCTACTGAGGTCCTGTGTTAGTCCCACTGAGGCAGTAGTCTACTGAAGTCCTCTGTTAGTCCCACTGAGGCAGTAGTCTACTGAAGTCCTCTGTTAGTCCCACTGAGGCAGTAGTCTACTGAGGTCCTGTGTTAGTCCCACTGAGGCAGTAGTCTACTGAAGTCCTCTGTTAGTCCCACTGAGGCAGTAGTCTACTGAGGTCCTCTGTTAGTCCCACTGAGGCAGTAGTCTGCTGAAGTCCTCTGTTAGTCCCACTGAGGCAGTAGTCTACTGAGGTCCTCTGTTAGTCCCACTGAGGCAGTAGTCTACTGAAGTCCTCTGTTAGTCCCACTGAGGCAGTAGTCTACTGAGGTCCTCTGTTAGTCCCACTGAGGCAGTAGTCTACTGAGGTCCTCTGTTAGTCCCACTGAGGCAGTAGTCTACTGAGGTCCTCTGTTAGTCCCATTGAGGCAGTAGTCTACTGAAGTCCTCTGTTAGTCCCACTGAGGCAGTAGTCTACTGAGGTCCTGTGTTAGTCCCACTGAGGCAGTAGTCTACTGAAGTCCTCTGTTAGTCCCACTGAGGCAGTAGTCTACTGAGGTCCTCTGTTAGTACCACTGAGGCAGTAGTCTACAGAGGTCCTGTGTTAGTCCCACTGAGGCAGTAGTCTACTGAGGTCCTGTGTTAGTCCCACTGAGGCAGTAGTCTACTGAGGTCCTGTGTTAGTCCCACTGAGGCAGTAGTCTACTGAGGTCCTGTGTTAGTCCCACTGAGGCAGTAGTCTACTGAGGTCCTGTGTTAGTCCCACTGAGGCAGTAGTCTACTGAAGTCCTCTGTTAGTCCCACTGAGGCAGTAGTCTACTGAGGTCCTCTGTTAGTCCCACTGAGGCAGTAGTCTATTGAGGTCCTGTGTTAGTTCCACTGAGGCAGTAGTCTACTGAGGTCCTCTGTTAGTCCCACTGAGGCAGTAGTCTACTGAGGTCCTGTGTTAGTCCCACTGAGGCAGTAGTCTACTGAGGTCCTCTGTTAGTCCAGATCTGTCAGGAAACCCATCTGGAGTTCCTAAGTCTTTCAATAAGTTTTTTTTTGTCCCTCTTTAAGGTACTATCGCAATCTGCAATAGGTCCTGTTTTATTGTGTTCAAACAGGCAAGAAACCCTGATGATGAGGGTGGTGATGATGATGATGAAGATGAGACTAGTGAGTTGTTTATTCTCCAGAGTGCTTCAGTATTCTCCAGGGTGCTTCAGTATTCTCCAGAGTGCTTCAGTATTCTCCAGAGTGCTTCAGTATTCTCCAGGGTACTTTAGTATTCTCCAGAGTGCTTCAGTATTCTACAGGGTGCTTCAGTATTCTCCATAGTGCTTCAGCGTTCTCCAGGGTGCTTCAGCGTTCTCCAGGGTGCTTCAGCATTCTCCATAGTACTTCAGCATTCTCCAGAGTGCTTCAGCATTCTCCAGGGTGCTTCAGTATTCTCCAGGGTACTTTAGTATTCTCCAGAGTGTTTCAGTATTCTCCAGGGTGCTTCAGTATTCTACAGGGTGCTTCAGCATTCTCCAGAGTGCTTCAGCTTTCTCCAGGGTGCTTCAGTATTCTCCAGGGTACTTTAGTATTCTCCAGAGTGTTTCAGTATTCTCCAGGGTGCTTCAGCGTTCTCCAGGGTGCTTCAGCATTCTCCATAGTACTTCAGCATTCTCCAGAGTGCTTCAGCATTCTCCAGGGTGCTTCAGTATTCTCCAGGGTACTTTAGTATTCTCCAGAGTGTTTCAGTATTCTCCAGGGTGCTTCAGTATTCTACAGGGTGCTTCAGCATTCTCCAGAGTGCTTCAGCTTTCTCCAGGGTGCTTCAGTATTCTCCAGGGTACTTTAGTATTCTCCAGAGTGTTTCAGTATTCTCCAGGGTGCTTCAGCATTCTCCAGGGTGCTTCAGCATTCTCCATAGTACTTCAGCATTCTCCAGAGTGCTTCAGCATTCTCCAGGGTGCTTCAGTATTCTCCAGGGTACTTTAGTATTCTCCAGAGTGTTTCAGTATTCTCCAGGGTGCTTCAGTATTCTACAGGGTGCTTCAGTATTTTCCATAGTGCTTCAGCGTTCTCCAGGGTGCTTCAGCGTTCTCCAGAGTGTTTCAGTATTCTCCAGGGTGCTTCAGTATTCTCCAGGGTGCTTCAGTATTCTCCAGAGTGCTTCAGTATTCTCCAGAGTGCTTCAGTATTCTCCAGAGTGCTTCAGTATTCTCCAGAGTGCTTCAGGCTTCCAATAGGAGGTCCAGCAGTCCTTTCCTGAAAAGGTTAATCAACCAACCATCTCATCTCCATGTAGATAGGTGACAGTAATCACTATGTGGCTTTGCTGCAGAAAGGTTATTCTGTGTGTGTCTGTGAGTGAAGGCTGAAGAAATGTTGCTTGGCCTCTACGACCCTCCCGAACTTCTACAGACGCACCACTGAGAGCATCCTGTGAGGCTGAATCCCCGCCTGTTACGACAACTGCACCGCCCGCAGCCACCTGAGCCACGACCTGTTCACCCCGCTACCATCTATAAGGTTATTAAGGACCTCAGCCACCTGAGCCATGGCCTGTTCACTCCGCTACCATCTAGAAGGTCATCAAGGACCTCAGCCACCCGAGCCACGACCTGTTCACCCCGCTACCATCTAGAAGGTCATTAAGGACCTCAGCCACCTGAGCCACGGCCTGTTCACCCGCTACCATCTAGAAGGTCATTAAGGACCTCAGCTACCTGAGCCACGTCCTGTTCACCCCGCTACCATCTAGAAGGTCATTAAGGACCTCAGCCACCTGAGCCACGGCCTGTTCACCCCGCTACCATCTAGAAGGTCATTAAGGACCTCAGCCACCTGAGCCACGGCCTGTCCACCCCGCTACCATCTAGAAGGTCATTAAGGACCTCAGCCACCAGAGCCACGTCCTGTTCACCCCGCTACCATCTAGAAGGCGGAGACAGTACAGGTGCATCAAAGCCGGCCTCCACCCAGTACCCTGCCCTTAACCGTATTGACTGTTACTAGCCAGCTACCACTCAGTAGCCTGCCCTGAACTTTAGTGACTGTTACTAGCCAGCTACCACTCAGTACCCTGTACCTTAGCCACTGTTACTAGCCAGCTACCACTCAGTACCCTGCCCTGAACCGTAGTCACTGTTACTAGCCAGCTTCCACTCAGTACCCTGCCCTGAACCTTATTGACTGTTACTAGCCAGCTAACACTCAGTACCCTGCCCCGAACCGTAGTGACTGTTACTAGCCAGCTACCACTCAGTAGCCTGCCCTGAACTTTAGTGACTGTTACTAGCCAGCTACCACTCAGTACCCTGTACCTTAGCCACTGTTACTAGCCAGCTACCACTCAGTACCCTGCCCTGAACCGTAGTCACTGTTACTAGCCAGCTTCCACTCAGTACCCTGCCCTGAACCTTATTGACTGTTACTAGCCAGCTAACACTCAGTACCCTGCCCCGAACCGTAGTGACTGTTACTAGCCAGCTACCACTCAGTACCCTGCCCTGAACCTTAGTGACTGTTACTAGCCGGCCTCCACCCAGTACCCTGCCCTGAACCTTAGTGACTGTTACTAGCCAGCTACCACTTAGTACCCTGCCCTGAACCTTAGTGACTGTTACTAGCCAGCTAC
>NC_092176.1:45401455-45533955 GCF_045791955.1 Oncorhynchus clarkii lewisi | reverse complement strand
GGAAGTGCAGCTCAGTTTACACCTCATTTTGTGGGCAGTGAGCACATAGTCTGTCTTCTCTTGTGAGCCAGTTCTGCCTACAGCGACCTTTCTCAATAGCAAGGCTATGCTCACTGAGTCAAATCAAATCAAATGTTATTAGTCACATGCGCCGAATACACAGGTGTACAGTGAAATGTTTACCTATGAGCCCCTAACCTACGATGCAGTTTAAACCAAATATGAGTAAGAATAAGAAATAAAAGTAACAAGTAATTAAAGAGCAGCAGTTAAATAACAATAGCAAGACTATACACAGGGGGGTACCGGTACAGAGTCAATGTGGAGACTATATACAGGGGGTACCAGTACAGAGTCAATGTGGAGACTATATACAGGGGGTACCGGTACAGAGTCAATGTGGAGACTATATACAGGGGGTACCAGTACAGAGTCAATGTGGAGACTATATACAGGGGGTACCAGTACAGAGTCAATGTGGAGGCTATATACAGGGGGTACCGGTACAGAGTCAATGTGGAGACTATATACAGGGGGTACCGGTACAGAGTCAATGTGGAGACTATATACAGGGGGTACCAGTACAGAGTCAATGTGCAGCGGCACCGGTTAGTTGAGGTAATGTGTAGGTAGTTATTAAAGTGACTATGCATAGATAATAACAACAGAGAGTTGCAGCGGTGTAAAAGAGGGGGGGGGGGGGGAATGCAAATAGTCTGGTTATCTATTTGATTAGATGTTCAGGAGTCTTATGGCTTGGGGGTAGAAGCTGTTTAGAAGCCTCTTGGCGCTCCGGTACCGCTTGCCGTGCGATAGCATAGAGAACAGGCTATGGCTAGAGTGGCTGGAGTCTTTGACAATTTTTAGGGCCTTCCTCTGACACCGCCTGGTGTAGAGGTCCTGGATGGCAGGAAGCTTAGCCCCAGTGATGTACTGGGCCATACGCACTACCCTCTGTAGTGCCTTGTGGTCGGAGGCTGAGCAGTTGCCATACCAGGCTTTGATGCAACCAGGTTGCTCTCGATGGTGCAGCTGTAGAACCTTTTGAGGATCTGAAGCCCCTTGCCAAATCTTTTCAGTCTCCTGAGGGGGAATAGGTTTTGTTGTGCCCTCTTCATGACTGTCTTGGTGTGCTTGGACCATGTTAGTTTGTTGGTGATGTGGACACCAAGGACCTTGAAGCTCTCAACCTGATCCAGTACAAGCCTGTCGATGAGAATGGGGGTGTGCTCGGGCCTATTTTTCCTGTAGTTCACAATCATCTCCTTTGTCTTTATTACGTTGAGGGAGAGGTTGTTGTCCTGGCACCTCACGGCCAGGTTTCTGACCTCCTCCCTATAGGTTGTCTCATCGTTGTCGGTGATCAGGCCTACCACTGTTGTGTCATCGGCAAACTTAATGATGGTGTTGGTCCTTAGCTTAGTGATGAGCTTTGAGGGCACTATGGTGTTCAACGCTGAGCTGTAGTCAATGAATAGCATTCTCACATAGGTGTTCCTTTTGTCCAGGTGGGAAAGAGCAGTGTGGAATGTAATAGAGATTGCATCATCTTTGGATCTGTTAGGGCGGTATGCGAATTGGAGTGGGTCTAGGGTTTCTGGGATAATGGTGTTGATGTGAGCCATGACCAGCCTTTCAAAGCACTTCATGGCTACAGACGTGAGTGCTACGGGTCGGTAGTCATTTAGGCAGGTTACCTTAATGTTCTTGGGCACAGGAACTATGGTGGTCTGCTTAAAACATGTTGGTATTACAGACTCGGACAGGAAGAGGTTGAAAATGTCAGTGAAGACACTTGCCAGCCCTGCGGCCTTGTGAATGTTGACCTGTTTAAAGGTCTTACTCACATCGGCTGCGGAGAGCGTGATCACACAGTCTTCCGGGACAGCTGGTGCTCTCATGCATGTTTCAGTGTTATTTGCCTCTAAGCGAGCATAGAAGTAGTTTAGCTCGTCTGGTAGGCTTGTGTCACTGGGCAGCTCTCGGCTGTGCTTCCCTTTGTAGGCTGTAATGGTTTGCAAGCCCTGCCACGTCCGACAAGCGTCAGTAGTGTAGTACTGTGTAGTACGATTTGATCTTAGTCCTGTATTGATGCTTTGCCTGTTTGATGGTTCGTCGGAGGGCATAGCAGGATTTCTTATAAGCCTCCGGGTTAGAGTCCCGCTACTTGAAAGTAGCAGCTCTACCCTTTAGCTCGTTGCGCATGTTGCCTGTAATCTGTGGCTTGTGTTTGGGGTATGTACTTACGGTCACTGAGGGGACCACGTCATCGATGCACTTATTGATGAAGCCAATAACCGATGTGGTGTACTCCTCAATGCCATAGGAAGAATCCCGGAACATATTCCAGTCTGTTCTAGCAAAACAGTCCTGTAGTTTAGCATCTGCTTCATCTGACCACTTTTTTATAGACCGAGTCACTGGTGCTTCCTGCTTTAATTTTTGTTTGTACGCAGGAATCAGGAGGATAGAATTATGGTCAGATTTTCCAATTGGAGGGCGAGGGAGAGCTTTGTATGCGTCTCTGTGTGTGGAGTAAAGGTGGTCTGTGTTTTTTAGAAGGCCAGCTCCTGGAGTCGCCTCTTCACTGTTGATGTTGAGACTGGACAGAAGAACTCTGCCTAGAAGGCCAGCATCCCGTAGTCGCCTCTTCACTGTTGATGTTGAGACTAGACAGAGGAACTCTGCCTAGAAGGCCAGCTCCCAGAGTCGCCTCTTCACTGTTGACGTTGAGACTGGTGTTTTGCGGGTACTATTTAATAAAGCTGCCAGTTGAGGTCTTGTGAGGCGTCTGTTATTCAAACTAGACACTCTAATGTACTTGTCCTCTTGCTCAGTTGTGCACCGGGGCCTTCCACTCCTCTTTCTATTCTGGTTAGGGCCAATTGGTGCTGTTCTGTGAAGGGAGTAGTACACAGCGCTGTACGAGATCTTCAGTTTCTTGGCAATTTCTCGCTTGGAGTAGCCTTCATTTTTCAGGACAAGAATAGACTGACGAGTTTCAGAAGAAAGTTACTTGTTTCGAGCTATTTTGAGCCTGTAATTGAACCCACAAATGCTGATGCTCCAGATACTCAACTAGTTTAAAGAAGGCCAGTTTTATTGATTATTTAATCAGGACAACAGTGTTCAGCTGTGCTAACATAATTGCAAAAGGGTTTTCTAATGATCAATTAGAATTAATCAATTAAAAATGATCAAAAAATGATAAACTTGGATTAGCTAACACCACGTGCCATTGGAACACAGGAGTGATGGCTGATTTTTATTTATATATAAAAAAAAATAATTCACCTTTATTTAACCAGGGAGGCTAGTTGAGAACACCTTTATTTAACCAGGTAGGCTAGTTGAGAACACCTTTATTTAACCAGGTAGGCTAGTTGAGAACACCTTTATTTAACCAGGTAGGCCAGTTGAGAACACCTTTATTTAACCAGGTAGGCTAGTTGAGAACACCTTTATTTAACCAGGTAGGCTAGTTGAGAACACCTTTATTTAACCAGGTAGGCTAGTTGAGAACACCTTTATTTAACCAGGTAGGCTAGTTGAGAACACCTTTATTTAACCAGGTAGGCTAGTTGAGAACACCTTTATTTAACCAGGTAGGCTAGTTGAGAACACCTTTATTTAACCAGGTAGGCCAGTTGAGAACACCTTTATTTAACCAGGTAGGCTAGTTGAGAACACCTTTATTTAACCAGGGAGGCTAGTGGAGAACACCTTTATTTAACCAGGTAGGCTAGTTGAGAACACCTTTATTTAACCAGGTAGGCTAGTTGAGAACACCTTTATTTAACCAGGTAGGCTAGTTGAGAACACCTTTATTTAACCAGGTAGGCTAGTTGAGAACACCTTTATTTAACCAGGTAGGTTAGTTGAGAACACCTTTATTTAACCAGGTAGGCTAGTTGAGAACACCTTTATTTAACCAGGTAGGCCAGTTGAGAACACCTTTATTTAACCAGGTAGGCTAGTTGAGAACACCTTTATTTAACCAGGTAGGCCAGTTGAGAACACCTTTATTTAACCAGGTAGGCCAGTTGAGAACACCTTTATTTAACCAGGTAGGCCAGTTGAGAACACCTTTATTTAACCAGGTAGGCTAGTTGAGAACACCTTTATTTAACCAGGTAGGCTAGTTGAGAACAAGTTCTCATTTACAACTGCGACCTGGCCAAGATAAAGCGAAGCAGTGCGACAAAAACAACACAGAGTTACACATGGAGTAAACAAAACATACAGTCAATAACACAATAGAAAAGAAAGTCTATATACATTGTGTGCAAATGAGGTAAGGGAGGTAAGGCAATAAATAGGCCATAGTGGCGAAATAATTACAATTTAGCAATTAAACACTGGAGTGATAATGGGCCTTTGTACGCCTATGTAGATATTCCATTAAAAACCATCAGTTTCCAGCTGCAATAGTCATTTACAACATTAACAATGTCCGCACTCTATTTCTGATCAATTTGATGTTATTTTAACGGACAAAAAAACGTGCTTTTCTTTCAAAAACAAGGACATTTCTAAGTGACCCCAAACTTTTGAACGGTAGTGTATGTTGTTTAGGGCCAAATAACATTCTAGTTTGCTCTGTTTTTTTTGTTAATGCTTTCCAATGTGTCAAGTAATTATCTTTTTGTTTTGTCATGATTTGGTTGTCTCTCTCTCTCTCTCTCTCTCTCTCTCTCTCTCTCTCTCTCTCTCTCTTATTAAACCAGAGTGCAGGCAGACTTGTTTCAACACCCTCCCATCAATGTGGGTGTTACATTTTAATCACACAAGCCTGGAATTTCTGCAGCTGTTTGCAAAAGGCTCTCTGTTTACGAGATCACACTGAGATCACACTGGTCGACAAATACAGCCTGTTCATAGACTGGCTGGCTGCTTCTCTGTGACTCCTCTATTCTCTTCACCCCCAATACAGCCTGTTTATAGACTGGCTGCTTCTCTGTGACTCCTCTATTCTCTTCACCCCCAATACAGCCTGTTTATAGACTGGCTGGCTGCTTCTCTGTGACTCCTCTATTCTCTTCACCCCCAATACAGCCTGTTTATAGACTGGCTGGCTGCTTCTCTGTGACTCATCTATTCTCTTCACCCCCAATACAGCCTGTTTATAGACTGGCTGGCTGCTTCTCAATTCAATTCAATTCAATTTAAGGGGCTTTATTGGCATGGGAAACATATGTTAACATTGCCAAAGCAAGTGAAGTAGATCATAAACAAAAATGAAATAATCAATTTACAGTAAACATTACACTCACAAAAGTTCCAAAAGAATAAAGACATTTCAAATGTCATATTATGTCTATATACAGGGTTGTAACGATGTACAAATAGTTAAAGTACAAAAGGGAAAATAAATCAACATAAATATAGGTTGTATTTACAATGGTGTTTGTTCTTCACTGGTTGACCTTTTCTTGTGGCAACAGGTCACGAATCTTGCTGCTGTGATGGCACACTGTGGTATTTCACCCAGTAGATATGGGAGTTTATCAAAATCGGGTTTGTTTTCGGATTATTTTTGGATCTGTGTAATCTGAGGGAAATATGTATCTCTAAAATGATCATACGTTGGACAGGAGGTTAGGAAGTGCAGCTCAGTTGCCACCTCATTTTGTGGGCAGTGTGCACATAGCCTGTTGCTCAATAGCAAGGCTTTGCTCACTGAGTCTGTACATAGTCAAATCTTTCCTTAAGTTTGGGTCAGTCACTGTGGTCAGGTATTCTGCCGCTGTGTAGTCTCTGTTTAGGGCCAAATAGTAATCTAGTTTGCTCTGTTTAATTTTTTTGTTGTTTCCAATGTAATTATCTTTTTGTTTTCTCATGATTTGGTTGGGTCAAATTGTGTTGCTGTTTTGGGGCTCTGTGGGCTCTAGTTGTGTTGCTGTCCTGGGGCTCTGTGGTTGTGTTTCTGTTTGTGAACAGAGCCCCAGGACCAGCTTGCTTAGGGGACTCTTCTCCAGGTTCATCTCTTTATAGGTGATGGCTTTGTTATGGACGGTTTGGGAATCACTTCCTTTTAGGTGGTCGTTGAATTTAATGGCTCTTTTCTGGATTTTGATAATTAGCGGATATCGGCCTAATTCTACTCTGACTCCTCTTTTCTCCTCACCCCCAATACAGCCAGTCTATAGACTAGCTGGCTGCTTCTCTGTGACTCCTCTTTTCTCCTCACCCCCAATACAGCCAGTCTATAGACTAGCTGGCTGCTTCTCTGTGACTCCTCTATTCTCCTCACCCCCAATACAGCCAGTCTATAGACTAGCTGGCTGCTTCTCTGTGACTCCTCTGATCTTAAATTAGGTAGCTCTGCTGTAAATGAAAGTCCATCACAGAGTGCTTGGTAGCAGTAGTGTAAAGTACTTAGATAAAAATACTTTCAAGTACTACTTAAGTAGATTTTTTGGGGGGTATCTGTACTTTACTATTTATATATTTGATACATTTTACTTCACAACATTCCAAAATAAATTATTGTACTTTTTACTCTATACATTTTCCCTGACAACCAAAATTACTCTTTACATTTTGAATGCTTAACAGGACAGGAAAATAGCCAAATGTACACACTTATAAAGAGAACATACCTGGTCATCCCTACTGCCTCTGATCTGGCAGACTTACTAAACACAAATGCATCTTTTATAAATAATGTCTGAGTGTTGGAGTGTGACCCTGGCTATCCGGAAGAAAGAACATTTACAAGAAAATGGGGCTGTCTGCTTTGCTTAATATAAGGAATTTAAAATGATTTTACTCAAGTAGTATTTTACTGGGTGACTTCCACTTTTACTTGAGTAGCTTTCTATGAAGGGATCTTTACTGCTACTCAAGTATGACACTCGTCCTTTCCACTCGTCCTTTCCACTCGTCCTTTCCACTCGTACCTGTATACGGGTTGAAAACGGCTGATTTGGACACTAAAAAGCAGCTAAACCAGAACACAGTGGTTGTACTGTAAACATGCTATACACGACGTCAGAGCTCAGGCTAAACCTGAACACAGTGGTTGTACTGTAAACATGCTATACACGACGTCAGAGCTCAGGCTAAACCTGAACACAGTGGTTGTACTGTAAACATGCTATACACGACGTCAGAGCTCAGGCTAAACCTGAACACAGTGATTGTACTGTAAACATGCTATACATGACGTCAGAGCTCAGGCTAAACCTGAACACAGTGGTTGTACTGTAAACATGCTACACACGACATCAGAGCTCAGGCTAAACCTGAACACAGTGGTTGTACTGTAAACATGCTATACACGACGTCAGAGCTCAGGCTAAACCTAAACACAGTGGTTGTACTGTAAACATGCTATACACGACGTCAGAGCTCAGGCTAAACCAGAACACAGTGGTTGTACTGTAAACATGCTATACACGACGTCAGAGCTCAGGCTAAACCTGAACACAGTGGTTGTACTGTAAACATGCTATACACGACGTCAGAGCTCAGGCTAAACCTGAACACAGTGGTTGTACTGTAAACATGCTATACACGACGTCAGAGCTCAGGCTAAACCTGAACACAGTGGTTGTACTGTAAACATGCTATACACGACGTCAGAGCTCAGGCTAAACCTGAACACAGTGGTTGTTCTGTAAACATGCTATACACGACGTCAGAGTTCAGGCTAAACCCGAACACAGTGGTTGTACTGTAAACATGCTATACACGACGTCAGAGCTCAGGCTAAACCTGAACACAGTGGTTGTTCTGTAAACATGCTATACACGACGTCAGAGCTCAGGCTAAACCTGAACACAGTGGTTGTACTGTAAACATGCTCTACACGAAGTCAGAGCTCAGGCTAAACCTGAACACAGTGGTTGTACTGTAAACATGCTATACACGACGTCAGAGCTCAGGCTAAACCTGAACACAGTGGTTGTACTGTAAACATGCTATACACGACGTCAGAGCTCAGGCTAAACCTGAACACAGTAGTTGTACTGTAAACATGCTATACACAACGACGTCAGAGCTCAGGCTAAACCTGAACACAGTGGTTGTACTGTAAACATGCTATACACGACGTCGGCGCTCAGGCTAAACCTGAACACAGTGGTTGTACTGTAAACATGCTATACACGACGTCAGAGCTCAGGCTAAACCTGAACACAGTGGTTGTACTGTAAACATGCTATACACGACGTCAGAGCTCAGGCTAAACCTGAACACAGTGGTTGTACTGTAAACATGCTATACACGACGTCAGAGCTCAGGCTAAACCTGAACACAGTGGTTGTACTGTATACATGCTATACACGACGTCAGAGCTCAGGCTAAACCCGAACACAGTTGTTGTTCTGTAAACATGCTATACACGATGTCAGAGCTCAGGCTAAACCCGAACACAGTGGTTGTACTGTAAACATGCTATACACGACATCAGAGCTCAGGCTAAACCTGAACACAGTGGTTGTTCTGTAAACATGCTATACACGACGTCAGATAGGTAGTTCACTTAAGTTAGGTAGTTAAGTTAAGTAGTTTGTTTAAGTTAAGTAGTTTGATTAAGTTAGGTTGTTTGGTTAAGTAAAGGTTAGGCCGGCAGACAGCATGTAGAATTACCATTAAGTTTACAATGGTTTGAGAAAGAGATGCTTCATATATACACCATCTAGTTTTATAACAGATACACCATATAGTATTATAACATATACACCATATAGTATTATAACAGATACACCATATAGTATTATAACAGATACACCATATAGTATTATAACAGATACACCATATAGTATTATAACATATACACCATATAGTATTATAACAGATACACCATATAGTATTATAACATATACACCATATAGTATTATAACAGATACACCATCTAGTATTATAACAGATACACCATATACTATTATAACAGATACACCATATAGTATTATAACATATACACCATATAGTATTATAACAGAAGCACCATATAGTATTATAACAGATACACCATATAGTATTATATACATATATATATTATATATATTATATTATATATATATATATACACCATATAGTATTATAACATATACACCATATAGTATTATAACAGATATACCATATAGTATTATAACAGATACACCATATAGTATTATAACAGAAACACCATATAGTATTATAACAGATACACCATATAGTATTATAACAGATACACCATATAGTATTATAACATATACACCATATATACACCATATAGTATTATAACAGATTCACCATATATACACCATATAGTATTATAACAGATACACCATATAGTATTATAACAGATAGACCATATAGTATTATAACAGATACACCATATAGTATTATAACAGATACACCATATAGTATTATAACAGATACACCATATAGTATTATAACATATACACCATATAGTATTATAACAGATACACCATATAGTATTATAACAGATACACCATATAGTATTATAACAGATACACCATATAGTATTATAACAGATACACCATATAGTATTATAACATATACACCATATAGTATTATAACAGATACACCATATAGTATTATAACAGATACACCATATAGTATTATAACAGATACACCATATAGTATTATAACAGATACACCATATAGTATTATAACAGATACACCATATAGTATTATAACAGATACACCATATAGTATTATAACAGATACACCATATAGTATTATATACATATATATATTATATATATTATATTATATATATATATATATACCATATAGTATTATAACAGATATACCATATATACACCATATAGTATTATAACAGATACACCATATAGTATTATAACAGATACACCATATAGTATTATAACAGATATACCATATATACACCATATAGTATTAGAACAGATACACCATATAGTATTAGAACAGATACACCATATATACACCATATATACACCATATAGTATTAGAACAGATGCACGTATAACAGATACACCATATATACACCATATTTTAATATAACAGATACACCATATAGTATTATAACAGATTCACCATATAGTTTTATAACAGATACACCATATAGTATTATAACAGAAACACCATATTTACACCATATAGTATTATAACAGATACACCATATAGTATTATAACATATACACCATATAGTATTATAACAGATACACCATATAGTATTATAACAGATACACCATATAGTATTATAACAGATACACCATATAGTATTATAACAGATATACCATATATACACCATATAGTATTATAACAGATTCACCATATAGTTTTATAACAGATACACCATATAGTATTATAACAGATATACCATATATACACCATATAGTATTATAACAGATACACCATATAGTATTATAACTGATACACCATATAGTATTATAACAGATACACCATATAGTATTATAACAGATACACCATATATACACCATATATACACCATATAGTATTATAACAGATACACCATATAGTATTAGAACAGATGCACGTATAACAGATACACCATATATACACCATTTTTTAATATAACAGATACACCATATAGTATTATAACAGATTCACCATATAGTTTTATAACAGATACACCATATAGTATTATAACAGAAACACCATATATACACCATATAGTATTATAACAGATACACCATATAGTATTATAACATATACACCATATAGTATTATAACAGATACACCATATAGTATTATAACAGATACACCATATAGTATTATAACAGATACACCATATAGTATTATAACAGATATACCATATATACACCATATAGTATTATAACAGATTCACCATATAGTTTTATAACAGATACACCATATAGTATTATAACAGATATACCATATATACACCATATAGTATTATAACAGATACACCATATAGTATTATAACTGATACACCATATAGTATTATAACAGATATACCATATATACACCATATAGTATTATAACAGATACACCATATAGTATTATAACAGATACACCATATAGTATTATAACAGATACACCATATAGTATTATAACAGATACACCATATAGTATTATAACAGATACACCATATATACACCATATAGTTTTATAACAGATACATCATATAGTATTATAACAGAAACACCATATATACACCATATAGTATTATAACAGATTCACCATATAGTATTATAACAGATACACCATATAGTATTATAACAGAAGCACCATATAGTATTATAACAGATACACCATATAGTATTATATACATATATATATTATATATATTATATTATATATATATATACACCATATAGTATTATAACATATACACCATATAGTATTATAACAGATATACCATATAGTATTATAACAGATACACCATATAGTATTATAACAGAAACACCATATAGTATTATAACAGATACACCATATAGTATTATAACAGATACACCATATAGTATTATAACATATACACCATATATACACCATATAGTATTATAACAGATTCACCATATATACACCATATAGTATTATAACAGATACACCATATAGTATTATAACAGATAGACCATATAGTATTATAACAGATACACCATATAGTATTATAACAGATACACCATATAGTATTATAACATATACACCATATAGTATTATAACAGATACACCATATAGTATTATAACAGATACACCATATAGTATTATAACAGATACACCATATAGTATTATAACAGATACACCATATAGTATTATAACAGATACACCATATAGTATTATAACATATACACCATATAGTATTATAACAGATACACCATATAGTATTATAACAGATACACCATATAGTATTATAACAGATACACCATATAGTATTATAACAGATACACCATATAGTATTATAACAGATACACCATATAGTATTATAACAGATACACCATATAGTATTATAACAGATACACCATATAGTATTATAACATATACACCATATAGTAGTATAACAGATACACCATATAGTATTATAACAGATACACCATATAGTATTATAACAGATACACCATATAGTATTATAACATATACACCATATAGTATTATAACAGATACACCATATAGTATTATAACAGATACACCATATAGTATTATAACAGATACACCATATAGTATTATATACATATATATATTATATATATTATATTATATATATATATATACACCATATAGTATTATAACAGATATACCATATATACACCATATAGTATTATAACAGATACACCATATAGTATTATAACAGATACACCATATAGTATTATAACAGATATACCATATATACACCATATAGTATTATAACAGATACACCATATAGTATTAGAACAGATGCACGTATAACAGATACACCATATATACACCATATTTTAATATAACAGATACACCATATAGTATTATAACAGATTCACCATATAGTTTTATAACAGATACACCATATAGTATTATAACAGAAACACCATATATACACCATATAGTATTATAACAGATACACCATATAGTATTATAACATATACACCATATAGTAATATAACAGATACACCATATAGTATTATAACAGATACACCATATAGTATTATAACATATACACCATATAGTATTATAACAGATATACCATATATACACCACATAGTATTATAACAGATTCACCATATAGTTTTATAACAGATACACCATATAGTATTATAACAGATATACCATATATACACCATATAGTATTATAACAGATACACCATATAGTATTATAACAGATACACCATATAGTATTATAACAGATACACCATAGAGTATTATAACAGATACACCATATAGTATTATAACAGATACACCATATATATACCATATAGTATTATAACAGATTCACCATATAGTATTATAACAGATACACCATATATACACCATATAGTTTTATAACAGATACACCATATAGTATTATAACAGATACACCATATAGTATTATAACAGATACACCATATATACACCATATAGTATTAATACAGATACACCATATATACACCATATAGTATTATAACAGATGCACCATATAGTATTATAACAGATTCACCATATAGTATTATAACAGATACACCATATAGTATTATAACAGATACACCATATATACACCATATAGTATTAATACAGATACACCATATATACACCATATAGTATTATAACAGATTCACCATATAGTATTATAACAGATGCACCATATGGTATTATAACAGATACACCTTATAGTATTATAACAGATACACCATATAGTATTATAACAGATACACCATATATACACCGTATTTTATTATAACAGATACACCATATAGTATTAATACAGATACACCATATATACACCATATTTTATTATAACAGATACACCATATAGTATTATAACAGATAGACCATATAGTATTATAACAGAAGCACCATATAGTATTATAACAGATAGACCATATAGTATTATAACAGAAGCACCATATAGTATTATAACAGATACACCATATAGTATTATAACAGATACACCATATAGTATTATAACAGAAGCACCATATAGTATTATAACAGATACACCATATAGTATTATAACAGATACACCATATAGTATTATATATATATATATATTATATATATTATATTATATATATATACACCATATAGTATTATAACAGATACACCATATAGTATTATAACAGATACACCATATAGTATTATAACAGATACACCATATAGTATTATAACAGAAGCACCATATAGTATTATAACATATACACCATATAGTATTATAACAGATACACCATATAGTATTATATATATATATATATTATATATATTATATTATATATATATACACCATATAGTATTATAACAGATACACCATATAGTATTATAACAGATACACCATATAGTATTATAACAGATACACCATATAGTATTATAACAGATACACCATATATATACCATATAGTATTATAACAGATACACCATATAGTATTATAACAGATAGACCATATAGTATTATAACAGATACACCATATAGTATTATAACAGATACACCATATAGTATTATAACAGATACACCATATAGTATTATAACATATACACCATATAGTATTATAACAGATACACCATATAGTATTATAACAGATACACCATATAGTATTATAACAGATACACCATATAGTATTATAACAGATACACCATATAGTATTATAACATATACACCATATAGTATTATAACAGATACACCATATAGTATTATAACAGATACACCATATAGTATTATAACAGATACACCATATAGTATTATAACAGATACACCATATAGTATTATAACAGATACACCATATAGTATTATAACAGATACACCATATAGTATTATAACAGATACACCATATAGTATTATAACATATACACCATATAGTATTATAACAGATACACCATATAGTATTATAACAGATACACCATATAGTATTATAACAGATACACCATATAGTATTATATACATATATATATTATATATATTATATTATATATATATATATACACCATATAGTATTATAACAGATATACCATATATACACCATATAGTATTATAACAGATACACCATATAGTATTATAACAGATATACCATATATACACCATATAGTATTATAACAGATACACCATATAGTATTATAACAGATACACCATATATACACCATATATACACCATATAGTATTATAACAGATACACCATATAGTATTAGAACAGATGCACGTATAACAGATACACCATATATACACCATATTTTAATATAACAGATACACCATATAGTATTATAACAGATTCACCATATAGTTTTATAACAGATACACCATATAGTATTATAACAGAAACACCATATATACACCATATAGTATTATAACAGATACACCATATAGTATTATAACATATACACCATATAGTATTATAACAGATACACCATATAGTATTATAACAGATACACCATATAGTATTATAACATATACACCATATAGTATTATAACAGATATACCATATATACACCATATAGTATTATAACAGATTCACCATATAGTTTTATAACAGATACACCATATAGTATTATAACAGATATACCATATATACACCATATAGTATTATAACAGATACACCATATAGTATTATAACTGATACACCATATAGTATTATAACAGATATACCATATATACACCATATAGTATTATAACAGATACACCATATAGTATTATAACAGATACACCATATAGTATTATAACAGATACACCATATAGTATTATAACAGATACACCATATAGTATTATAACAGATACACCATATATATACCATATAGTATTATAACAGATTCACCATATAGTATTATAACAGATACACCATATATACACCATATAGTTTTATAACAGATACACCATATAGTATTATAACAGATACACCATATAGTATTATAACATATACACCATATATACACCATATAGTATTAATACAGATACACCATATATACACCATATAGTATTATAACAGATGCACCATATAGTATTATAACAGATACACCATATATACACCATATATACACCATATAGTATTATAACAGATACACCATATAGTATTATAACAGATACACCATATAGTATTATAACAGATACACCATATAGTATTATAACATATACACCATATAGTATTATAACAGATACACCATATAGTATTATAACAGATACACCATATAGTATTATAACAGATACACCATATAGTATTATATACATATATATATTATATATATTATATTATATATATATATATACACCATATAGTATTATAACAGATATACCATATATACACCATATAGTATTATAACAGATACACCATATAGTATTATAACAGATACACCATATAGTATTATAACAGATATACCATATATACACCATATAGTATTATAACAGATACACCATATAGTATTATAACAGATACACCATATATACACCATATATACACCATATAGTATTATAACAGATACACCATATAGTATTAGAACAGATGCACGTATAACAGATACACCATATATACACCATATTTTAATATAACAGATACACCATATAGTATTATAACAGATTCACCATATAGTTTTATAACAGATACACCATATAGTATTATAACAGAAACACCATATATACACCATATAGTATTATAACAGATACACCATATAGTATTATAACATATACACCATATAGTATTATAACAGATACACCATATAGTATTATAACAGATACACCATATAGTATTATAACATATACACCATATAGTATTATAACAGATACACCATATATACACCATATAGTATTAATACAGATACACCATATATACACCATATAGTATTATAACAGATGCACCATATAGTATTATAACATATTCACCATATAGTATTATAACAGATACACCATATATACACCATATAGTTTTATAACAGATTCACCATATAGTATTATAACAGATACACCATATAGTATTATAACAGATACACCATATATACACCATATAGTATTAATACAGATACACCATATATACACCATATAGTATTATAACAGATACACCATATATACACCATATTTTATTATAACAGATACACCATATAGTATTATAACAGATAGACCATATAGTATTATAACAGAAGCACCATATAGTATTATAACAGATAGACCATATAGTATTATAACAGAAGCACCATATAGTATTATAACAGATACACCATATAGTATTATAACAGATACACCATATAGTATTATAACAGAAGCACCATATAGTATTATAACAGATACACCATATAGTATTATAACAGATACACCATATAGTATTATATATATATATATTATATATATTATATTATATATATATACACCATATAGTATTATAACAGATACACCATATAGTATTATAACAGATACACCATATAGTATTATAACAGATACACCATATAGTATTATAACAGAAGCACCATATAGTATTATAACAGATACACCATATAGTATTATAACAGATACACCATATAGTATTATATATATATATATATTATATATATTATATTATATATATATACACCATATAGTATTATAACAGATACACCATATAGTATTATAACAGATACACCATATAGTATTATAACAGATACACCATATAGTATTATAACAGATACACCATATATATACCATATAGTATTATAACAGATACACCATATAGTATTATAACAGATACACCATATATATACCATATAGTATTATAACAGATACACCATATAGTATTATAACAGATACACCATATATATACCATATAGTATTATAACAGATACACCATATAGTATTATAACAGATACACCATATAGTATTATAAAAGCTGCCTCGTCTTAGTGTTTACAACCAATGAAGGGATTTATATGTTGCATTTGAATTGCTGGTATTCATAATACTGCTGTATGTAATTGCTGGTGACATGTTGGCTATGCAGCACCATATTGACTGAGGGGGACATGTTGGCTATGCAGCACCATATTGACTGAGGGGGACATGTTGGCTATGCAGCACCATATTGACTGAGGGGGACAGGTTGGCTATGCAGCACCATATTGACTGAGGGGGACAGGTTGGCTATGCAGCACCATGTTGACTGAGGGGGACAGGTTGGCTATGCAGCACCATGTTGACTGAGGGGGACAGGTTGGCTATGCAGCACCATATTGACTGAGGGGGACAGGTTGGCTATGCAGCACCATATTGACTGAGGGGGACAGGTTGGCTATGCAGCACCATATTGACTGAGGGGGACAGGTTGGCTATGCAGCACCATATTGACTGAGGGGGACAGGTTGGCTATGCAGCACCATATTGACTGAGGGGGACAGGTTGGCTATGCAGCACCATATTGACTGAGGGGGACAGGTTGGCTATGCAGCACCATATTGACTGAGGGGGACAGGTTGGCTATGCAGCACCATGTTGACTGAGGGGGACAGGTTGGCTATGCAGCACCATGTTGACTGAGGGGGGCAGGTTGGCTATGCAGCACCATGTTGACTGAGGGGGACAGGTTGGCTATGCAGCACCATATTGACTGAGGGGGACATGTTGGCTATGCAGCACCATATTGACTGAGGGGGACAGGTTGGCTATGCAGCACCATGTTGACTGAGGGGGACAGGTTGGCTATGCAGCACCATGTTGACTGAGGGGGACAGGTTGGCTATGCAGCACCATATTGACTGAGGGGGACAGGTTGGCTATGCAGCACCATATTGACTGAGGGGGACAGGTTGGCTATGCAGCACCATATTGACTGAGGGGGACAGGTTGTATAATGAAAATTAAAGAAAAACCCTTGAATGAGTAGGTGTGTCCAAACGCTTGACTGTATATAAACATATTTAAAATAATATATACAAATATATATGGTGGATTGGAAATGATGTAGACAATTACAGTGCCTTGCAAAAGTATTCGGCCCCCTTGAACTTTGCGACCTTTTGCCACATTTCAGGCTTCAAACATAAAGATATAAAACTGTATTTTTTTGTGAAGAATCAACAACAAGTGGGACACAATCATGAAGTGGAACGACATTTATTGGATATTTCAAACTTTTTGAACAAATCAAAAACTGAAAAATTGGGCGTGCAAAATTATTCAGCCCCCTTAAGTTAATACTTTGTAGCGCCACCTTTTGCTGCGATTACAGCTGTAAGTCGCTTGGGGTATGTCTCTATCAGTTTTGCACATCGAGAGACTGAATTTTTTTCCCATTCCTCCTTGCAAAACAGCTCGAGCTCAGTGAGGTTGGATGGAGAGCATTTGTGAACAGCAGTTTTCAGTTCTTTCCACAGATTCTCGATTGGATTCAGGTCTGGACTTTGACTTGGCCATTCTAACACCTGGATATGTTTATTTTTGAACCATTCCATTGTAGATTTTGCTTTATGTTTTGGATCATTGTCTTGTTGGAAGACAAATCTCCATCCCAGTCTCAGGTCTTTTGCAGACTCCATCAGGTTTTCTTCCAGAATGGTCCTGTATTTGGCTCCATCCATCTTCCCATCAATTTTAACCATCTTCCCTGTCCCTGCTGAAAAAAAGCAGGCCCAAACCATGATGCTGCCACCACCATGTTTGACAGTGGGGATGGTGTGTTCAGATGTGTTGCTTTTACGCCAAACATAACGTTTTGCATTGTTGCCAAAAAGTTCAATTTTGGTTTCATCTGACCAGGGCACCTTCTTCCACATGTTTGGTGTGTCTCCCAGGTGGCTTTTGGCAAACTTTAAACAACACTTTTTATGGATATCTTTAAGAAATGGCTTTCTTCTTGCCACTCTTCCATAAAGGCCAGATTTGTGCAATATACGTCTGATTGTTGTCCTATGGACAGAGTCTCCCACCTCAGCTGTAGATCTCTGCAGTTCATCCAGAGTGATCATTGGCCTCTTGGCTGCATCTCTGATCAGTCTTCTCCTTGTATGAGCTGAAAGTTTAGAGGGACGGCCAGGTCTTGGTAGATTTGCAGTGGTCTGATACTCCTTCCATTTCAATATTATCGCTTGCACAGTGCTCCTTGGGATGTTTAAAGCTTGGGAAATCTTTTTGAATCCAAATCCGGCTTTAAACTTCTTCACAACAGTATCTCGGACCTGCCTGGTGTGTTCCTTGTTCTTCATGATGCTCTCTGCGCTTTTAACGGACCTCTGAGACTATCACAGTGCAGGTGCATTTATACGGAGACTTGATTAAACACAGGTGGATTGTATTTATCATCATTAGTCATATAGGTCAACATTGGATCATTCAGAGATCCTCACTGAACTTCTGGAGAGAGTTTGCTGCACTGAAAGTAAAGGGGCTGAATAATTTTGCACGCCCAATTTTTCAGTTTTTGATTTGTTAAAAAAGTTTGAAATATCCAATAAATGTCATTCCACTTCATGATTGTGTCCCACTTGTTGTTGATTCTTCACAAAAAAATACAGTTTTATATCTTTATGTTTGAAGCCTGAAATGTGGCAAAAGGTCGCAAAGTTCAAGGGGGCCGAATACTTTCGCAAGCCACTGTATATATGTATATATTATCTCATTGACAATATTGTCTTATTTTCGTAATAATGTTATCTAATAATATTATCTTATAATCTTATTATATTGTGTTTTATTGATGCTCCTGTCTGTCTGTCTGTCTGTCTGTCTGTCTGTCTGCGACTCCGTCTGTCTGTCTGTCTGTCTGTCTGTCTGTCTGTCTGTCCGCCTCCGTCTGTCTGTCTGTCTGTCTGTCTGTCTGTCTGTCTGTCTGTCTGTCTGTCTGTCTGTCTGCCTGCCTGTCTGTCTGTCTGTCTGTCTGTCTGTCTGTAGGTTGTAACGTGAGTCAATTACCTTGTGTTAAGCCCTCTAACTGACTAGCAACACTGGTGTGGGGTGGAGGAGGGATTGTTGGATGGATGGATAAGGAGAGAGAGAGCCAACAAGAGAGAAACACAAAAAAGGAAGGAAGATACAACAGTCCATATATAGCCTGGGAGAGAGTGGTGGAAAGTGAGAGAGAGGGAGAAAGGTTTATACAGATAAGAGGAGAGAAAGAAAGAGACAGGGAGAGGGAAAGAACAACTTGAACAGAGGAACAATGTGTTTGCATCCCGATGCAAATAATGAGCTTAGGATGGTCTCTCTCTTCCTGTCATCTGATATCACTCCTCCTTCCTGATGGTCGCTCTCTTCCTGTCATCTGATATCACTCCTCCTTCCTGATGGTCTCTCTCTTTCTGTTATCACTCCTCCTTCCTGATGGTCTCTCTCTTCCTGTCATCTGATATCACTCCTCCTTCCTGATGGTCTCTCTCTTCCTGTCATCTGATATCACTCCTCCTTCCTAATGGTCTCTCACTTCCTGTCATCTGTCTGTTATCACTCCTCCTTCCTGATGTTCTCTCACTTCCTGTCATTTGATATCACTCCTCCTTCCTGATGGTCTCTCTCTTCCTGTCATCTGTCTGTTATCAATCCTCGGTCCCTTCCTCATACTGGGACAACTAACATCATCCACTTTGCATGGTTTTGCATAAACCAGCCCTGTACTACTCTCTTTACATATATTTAGCATCTCAATCCCCCTCTCTTGGGACAAGTATGGTGTGTATTGCAAATTACATATTTTATTGTCTTTAGAATGATAGACTTTGTTGAAAAGACAATGTCATCATAGTAAAATTATGATTTTGTTTTTGTTCATGTGTATGTTTAAATGATTTGACCTTGCCTAGACTAGACTACATTTAGTTTTTATATTTAGTCTATACATTTTACATGCTATTTAAATATCTCCTTCCCTTTCATTTTAAAAGAGGGGCGTTGTGTGTTTATCTTGTCCACGGTTTAATTGTTGTTCAGGTTGTTGTCAGGTTGTTGTCAGTGTTTGTCAGGTTGTTGTCAGTGTTTGTCAGGTTGTGGTCAGTATGTGGTCAGGTTGTTGTCAGTATGTGGTCAGGTTGTTGTCAGATTGTTGTCAGTATGTGGTCAGGTTGTTGTCAGTATGTGGTCAGGTTGTTGTCAGGTTGTTGTCAGTGTTTGTCAGGTTGTGGTCAGGTTGTGGTCAGGTTGTGGTCAGTGTTTGTCAGGTTGTTGTCAGTATGTGGTCAGGTTGTTGTCAGTGTGTGGTCAGGTTGTGGTCAGTGTTTGTCAGGTTGTGGTCAGGTTGTGGTCAGGTTGTGGTCAGTGTTTGTCAGGTTGTGGTCAGTGTTTGTCAGGTTGTGGTCAGGTTATTGTCAGGTTGTGGTCAGGTTGTGGTCAGTGTTTGTCAGGTTGTTGTCAGGTTGTGGTCAGGTTGTGGTCAGTGTTTGTCAGGTTGTTGTCAGTATGTGGTCAGGTTGTTGCCAGGTTGTTGTCAGTATGTGGTCAGGTTGTGGTCAGATTGTTGTCAGTATGTGGTCAGGTTGTGGTCAGGTTGTTGTCAGGTTGTTGTCAGTGTGTGGTCAGGTTGTTGTCAGGTTGTTGTCAGTGTGTGGTCAGGTTGTTGTCAGTATGTGGTCAGGTTGTTGTCAGTATGTGGTCAGGTTGTGGTCAGATTGTTGTCAGTGTTTGTCAGGTTGTGGTCAGTGTTTGTCAGGTTGTTGTCAGTGTGTGGTCAGGTTGTGGTCAGTGTTTGTCAGGTTGTGGTCAGGTTGTGGTCAGTGTTTGTCAGGTTGTTGTCAGTGTGTGGTCAGGTTGTTGTCAGTATGTGGTCAGGTTGTTGTCAGTATGTGGTCAGGTTGTGTCAGGTTATTGTCAGGTTGTTATCAGGTTGTGGTCAGGTTGTTGTCAGTGTGTGGTCAGGTTGTTGTCAGTATGTGGTCAGGTTGTGGTCAGGTTGTTGTCAGGTTGTTGTCCGTATGTGGTCAGGTTGTTGTCAGTATGTGATCAGGATGTGCTCAGGTTGTTGTCAGGTTGTTGTTAGTATGTGGTCAGGTTGTTGTCAGGTTGTGGTCAGGTTGTTGTCAGGATGTGCTCAGGTTGTTGTCAGGTTGTTGTCAGTATGTGGTCAGGTTGTTGTCAGGTTGTGGTGAGGTTGTTGTCAGTATGTGGTCAGGTTGTGGTCAGGTTGTTGTCAGTATGTGGTCAGGCTGTTGTCAGTATGTGGTCAGGTTGTGGTCAGGTTGTTTTCAGTATGTGGTCAGGTTGTTGTCAGTATGTGGTCAGGTTTTTGTCAGGTTGTGGTCAGGTTGTTGTCAGTATGTGGTCAGGTTGTTGTCAGTATGTGGTCAGGATGTGCTCAGGTTGTTGTCAGTATGTGGTCAGGTTGTTGTCAGTATGTGGTCAGGTTGTTGTCAGTATGTGGTCAGGATGTGCTCAGGTTGTTGTCAGTATGTGGTCAGGTTGTTGTCAGGTTGTGGTCAGGTTGTTGTCAGTATGTGGTCAGGTTGTTGTCAGTATGTGGTCAGGTTGTTGTCAGGTTGCTTTCAGTATGTGGTCAGGTTGTTGTCAGTATGTGGTCAGGTTTTTGTCAGGTTGTGGTCAGGTTGTTGTCAGTATGTGGTCAGGTTGTTGTCAGTATGTGGTCAGGATGTGCTCAGGTTGTTGTCAGTATGTGGTCAGGTTGTTGTCAGTATGTGGTCAGGTTGTTGTCAGTATGTGGTCAGGATGTGCTCAGGTTGTTGTCAGTATGTGGTCAGGATGTGCTGTTGTTGCGTGTCTTCCTTTCCTTCCTGTCCACTGAAGAGATGATCATCTGTTTTGTCCTTTAAAATGTGTTCAGTCAGGACAAGGCAGTGCACCAGAGAGGAAGCTGGGAAATTCAAGTGTCGGTATCGGTGGCGGCTCCTCGTCTCTGATTCAGGAGGTCAGTAACCCCGCCCCTACTTTCCCCGCCCCCTTACTCGCCTTGCGATACCCCCCACCCACTTAACACCGCTTTCACTCCCCTCCACCTTAACCGCCAACCAACCAACCAACCAATTGGCTCTTAGATGCCTGCCGTAGTGCCCACCCCCTGAGGCAGTGAGTGACAGGGAGCATTGGGTTAACTAACAAAAGCTGACCAGCTATGTTTCACTCTTCCCTCCTCTCCTCTCCTCTCCTCTCCTCTCCTCTCCTCTCCTCTCCTCTCCTCTCCTCTCCTCTCCTTTCCTTTCCGTCCCTCCCTTCTCTGTGAAAGACAACACCCTCTTTGGCAGATAGAGAGGTGTGAGGTAACACTCAGCCATCAATCCAATAATGGATCAACTATTCGAAGTGGAGTTTGGCTGTGGTGTCATGTTCTACGTATAGAAAACACAAGGAAACTGGAGCTACTGCTTTTGGGATGTGACTTTATAATGACTGTTTATCTTTTACCTATAGGATAAATATATCATCACTATAGGATAGATACAGGATAGCTATAGGACAGATGTTTTTAACCTTTATTTAACTGGGCAAGTCAGTTAAGAACAGATTCTTATTTACAATGACGGCCTAGGAACAGTGGGTTAACTGCCTTCGAACTTGTAACTTTTCGGTTACTAGTCCACCACTCTAACGACTAGGCTACCCTGCCGGATAGATTGATATATAGGATATATAGGATAGATATAGGATAGATATAGGACAGATACAGGAGAGATATAGGATAGATATAGGATAGATACAGGATAGATATAGGATAGCTATAGGATAGATATAGGATAGATACAGGAGAGATATAGGATAGATATAGGACAGATATAGGATAGATATAGGACAGATATAGGATATATATAGGAGAGATATAGGATAGATATAGGATAGATATAGGATAGATATAGGATAGATACAGGATAGATATAGGACAGATATAGGATAGATATAGGAGAGATATAGGATAGATATAGGAGAGATATAGGATAGATATAGTATGGTCAGGTTGTGTGTCTTCTTTTCCTTCCTGTCCACTGAAGAGATGATCATCTGTTTTGTCTTTTAAAATGTGTTCAGGACAAGGCAGTGCACCAGAGAGGAAGCTGGGACACAGTCACTCTATGGCTACTTAGTACCTGACAACACAGTCACACTATGGCTACTTAATGCCTAACAACACAGTCACACTATGGCTACTTAGTGCCTGACAACACAGTCACACTATGGCTACTTAATGCCTGACAACACAGTCACACTATGGCTACTTAATGCCTGACAACACAGTCACTCTATGGCTACTTAGTACCTGACAACACAGTCACACTATGGCTACTTAATGCCTAACAACACAGTCACACTATGGCTACTTAATGCCTGACAACACAGTCACACTATGGCTACTTAATGCCTATCAACACAGTCACACTATGGCTACTTAATGCCTAACAACACAGTCACACTATGGCTACTTAATGCCTAACAACACAGTCACACTATGGCTACTTAATGCCTGACAACAGGGGAGACATTTAGTGTTGTCATTTTATGATGTAAGTATGTTTTGAGTAAGTATGATTGTCTTGGAGAGGGAGAAAGGTTGAGATGAGGGAGAGAGAGAGGTAGACAGAAGTATAGGATATTAGTCAGGATAATAACACAGTAGCTTCTAGTGAAATGTGGGATTTATTCTAACTAATTCCTTCCCACACACATCAATTAAATTATACATACCTATATACACATCACTTTATTTCATTTTAAGATAAAGCAAAGCAGTGCGAGAAAAACAACAACACAGAGTTACACATTAACAAACGTACAGTCAATAACACAATAGAAAAATCTATATACAGTGTGTGCAAATGGAGTAAGGAGGTAAGGCAATAAATAGGCCATAGTGGCGAAGTAATTACAATTTACCAACTTAACACTGGAGTGATAGATGTGCAGAAGATTAATGTGCAAGTAGAGATACTGCTGTGCAAAAGAGCAGAAAATCAAAAACAAATATGAGGATGAGGTAGGTAGTTGGTTGGATGGACTATTTACAGATGGGCTGTGTACAGCTGCAGCGGTTGGTAAGCTGGTCTGACAGCTGATGCTTAATAAAGTTAGTGAAGGAGATATAAGTCTCCAACTTCAGTGATTTTTGCAATTCGTTCCAGTCATTGGCAGCAGAGAACTGGAAGGAAAGATGGCCAAAGAGGAATTGGCTTTGGGGATGACCAGTGAAATATACCTGCTGGAGCGCGTGCTACAGGTGGGTGTTGCTATGGTGACCAGTGAGCTGAGATAAGGCGGGGCTTAACCAAGCAAAGACTTATAGATGACCTGGAGCCAGTGGGTTTGGCGACGAATATGTACCGAGGGCCAACCAACGAGAGCATACAGGTCGCAGTGGTGGGTAGTATATGGGGTTTTGGTGACAAAACGGAAGGCACTGTGATAGACTGCATCCAATTTGCTGAGTGGAGTGTTGGAGGATATTTTGTAAATGACATCGTCGAAAGTCAAGGATCGGTAGGATAGTCCGTTTTACGAGGGAATGTTTGGCAGCATGAGGCAAGGAGGCTTTGTTGCGAAATAGAAAGCCAATTCTAGATTTAACCTCTGATTGGAGATGCTTCATGTGAGTCTGGAAAGAGAGTTTACAGTCTAACCAGACACCTAGGTATTTATAGTTGTCCACATATTCTAAGTCAGAACCGTCCAGAGTAGTGATGCTAGGCGGGCAGGCAGGTGTGGGCAGCGATCGGTTGATGAGCATGCATTTAGTTTTACTAGCGTTTAAGAGCAGTTGGAGGCCACGGAAGGTGTGTTGTATGGCATTGAAGCTCGTTTGGAGATTTGTTAACACAGTGTCCAAAGAAGGGCCAGAAGTATACAGAATGGTGTCGTCTGTGTAGAGGTGGATCAAAGAATCACCAGCAACAAGAGCGACATCATTGATATATACAGAGAAAAGAGTCGGCCCGAGAATTGAACCCTGTGGCACCCCCATAGAGACTGTCAGGCCCTCCGATTTGACACACTGAACTCTATCTGAGAAGTATTTTAGTGAACAAGGCGAGGCAATCATTAGAGAAACCAAGGCTGTTGAGTCTGCCGATAAGAATACGGTGATTGACACTATACCTATAAACATCAATTACACTATACATATCTATATACACATCAACTACACTACTTCAAGGCCAGCCTACTTTCTGATACAAAGTGACGTGTACTGAGCTCCCGTAATGTACATTGAAAAACTGGGTCCAATGGCTTGAATACAGTGGCAGCTGCATTTATATAGACAATATCACCATGGTCACTCTTGATACTACCCATCCCGGATCCGGGAGCGTAATCACCGCCTGAAACTAATTAGCATAACGCAGCGGACATAAATATCCCTAGAAAATCTTCCTATTCATGAAAATCACAAATGAAATATATTGAGACACAGCTTAGCCTTTTGTTAACCTCTTGGATCTCTAGGGGCGCTATTTCATTTTTGGATAAAAAACGTTCCCGTTTTAAGCGCAATATTTTGTCACGAAAAGATGCTCGACTATGCATATTATTGACCGTTTTGGAAAGAAAACACTGAAGTTTCAGAATCTGCAAAGATATTGTCTGTAAGTGCCCCAGAACTCATTCTACAGGCGAAACCAAGATGATGCGTCAAGCAGGAAATGAGCAGAATCTCTGAAGCTCTGTTTTCCATTGTCTCCTTATATGGCTGTGATTGCGCAAGGAATGAGCCTACACTTTCTGTCGTTTCCCCAAGGTGTTTGCAGCATTGTGACGTATTTGTAGGCATATCATTGGAAGATTGACCATAAGAGACTACATTTTCCAAGTGTCCGCCTGGTGTCCTGCGTGGAATTCGGTGCGCAAACGCCAGCTGCTTGTACTTTTCCATTTGATTGAGGGGAGAAACCATGCTTCCACGAACGATATATCATTGAAGAGATATGTGAAAAACACCTTGAGGATTGATTCTAAACAACGTTTGCCATGTTTTCAGTCGATATTATGGAGTTAATTTGGAAAAAAGTTTGCGTTTTGAGGACTGAATTTTCGTTTTTTTTTTGGTAGTCAAATGTGATGTACAAAACGGAGCTATTTCTAATACACAAATAATATTTTTTGGAGAAACTGAGCATCTGCTATCTAACTGAGAGTCTCCTCATTGAAAACATCCGAAGTTCTTCAAAGGTAAATGATTTTATTTGAAGGCTTTTATGTTTTTGTTGAAATCTTGCGTGCTGGATGCTAACGCTAATGCTAACGCTAAATGCTACGCTAGCTAGCCACTTTTACACAAATGATTGTTTTCCTATGGTTGAGAAGGATATTTTGAAAATCTGAGATGACAGTGTTGTTTACAAAAGGCTAAGCTTGAGAGATGGCATATTTATTTCATTTCATTTGCGATTTTCATGAATAGTTAACGTTGCGTTATGGTAATGAGCTTAGGTCTGTAAATAGAATCCCGGATCCGGGTTTGGTCGACGCAACAGGTTTTAATCACCCTGTCATCTCAGATTTTCAAAATATGCTTTACAGCCAAGGCTAGACAAGCATTTGTGTAAGTTTATAATAGCCTAGCATAGCATTATGTCTTGCTAGCAGCAAGCAACCTTGTCACGGAAATCAGAAAAGCAATCAAATTAAATTGTTTACCTTTGATGAACTTCGGATGTTTTCACTCACGAGACTCCCAGGTAGATAGCCAAAGTTCATTTTTTCCCAAAATATTATTTTTGTAGGCGAAACAGCTCTGTTTGTTCTTCACGTTTGGCTGAGAAATCGCCCGGAAATTGAGGTCACCACAAGGCCGAAAAATATTCCAAATTAGCTCCATAATATCAACAGAAACATGGCAAACGTTGCTTAGAATCCATCCTCAAGGTGTTTTTCTAATATCTATATCTACATTCACAGCCATATTGGGAGTCATTGGAACGCAGCGCTTTCAAATCCTGGGGCACTTCCGGATTGGATTTTTCTCAGGCTTTCGCTTTCAACATCAGTTCTGTTATACTCACAGACAATATCTTTACAGTTTTGGAAACGTTAGAGTGTTTTCTAGTCAAGTTCTTCCGCATCGATCTCCAAACCATTCTGTATGGACCTCGCATTGTCATGCTGAAACAGGAAAGGGCCTTCCCCAAACTGCTCCCACAAAGTTGGAAGCACAGAATCGTCTAGAATGTCATTGTATGCTGTAGCGTTAAGATTTCGCTGGAACTAAGGGGCCAAGATAGAACCATGAAAAACAGCCCCAGACCATTATTCGTCCTCCGCCAAACTTTATAGTTGGCACTATGCATTGGGGCAAGTAGCTTTCTCCTGGCATCTGCCAAACCCAGATCTGTTCGTCGGACTGCCAGATGGGGAATCGTGATTCATCACTCCAGAGAACGCATTTTCACTGCTCCAGATGCTAATATCGGCAAACTTTACACCATTCCAGCCGACGCTTAGCATTGCACATGGTGATATTAGGCTTGTGCGCGGCTGCTCAACCATGGAAACCCATTTCATGAAGCTCCCGGCAAACAGTTATTGTGCTTCCAGGGGTTTATTAGGGACCCTTATTAGCTCCTGCCAAGGCAGCAGATACTCTTCCTGGGGTTTATTATGGATCCCTATTAGTTCCTGCCAAGTCAGCAGCTACTCTTCCTGGGGTTTATTATGGATCCCCATTAGTTCCTGCCAAGGCTGCAGCTACTCTTCCTGAGGTTTATTATGGATCCCCATTAGTTCCTGCCAAGGCAGTAGCTACTCTTCCTGGGGTTTATTATGGATCCCTATTAATTCCTGCCAAGTCAGCAGCTACTCTTCCTGGGGTTTATTATGGCTCCCCATTAGTTCCTGCCAAGGCAGCAGCTACTCTTCCTGGGGTTTATTATGGATCCCCATTAGTTCCTGCCAAGGCAGCAGCTACTCTTCCTGGGGTTTATTATGGATCCCCATTAGTTCCTGCCAAGGCAGCAGCTACTCTTCCTGGGGTTTATTATGGATCCCCATTAGTTCCTGCCAGGGCAGCAGCTACTCTTCCTGGGGTTTATTATGGATCCCCATTAGTTCCTGCCAAGGCAGAAGCTACTCTTCCGGGGTTTTATTATGTATCCCCATTAGTTCCTGCCAAGGCAGCAGCTACTTTTCCTGGGGTTTATTATGGATCCCCATTAGCTCCTGTCAAGGCAGCAGCTATTCTTCCTGGGGTTTATTATGGATCCCCATTAGTTCCTGCCAAGGCAGCAGCTACTCTTCCTGGGGTTTATTATGGATCCCCATTAGTTCCTGCCAAGGCAGCAGCTACTCTTCCTGGGGTTTATTATGGATCCCCATTAGTTCCTGCCAAGGCAGCAGCTACTTTCCTGGGGTTTATTGTGGATCCCCATTAGTTCCTGCCAAAGCAGCAGCTACTCTTCCTGGGGTTTATTATGGATCCCCATTAGTTCCTGACAAGGCAGCAGCTACTTTTCCTGGGGTTTATTATGGATCCCCATTAGCTCCTGTCAAGGCAGCAGCTATTCTTCCTGGGGTTTATTATGGATCCCCATTAGTTCCTGCCAAGGCAGCAGCTACTCTTCCTGGGGTTTATTATGGATCCCCATTAGTTCCTGACAAGGCAGCAGCTACTCTTCCTGGGGTTTATTATGGATCCCCATTAGTTCCTGCCAAGGCAGCAGCTACTCTTCCTGGGGTTTATTATGGATCCCCATTAGTTCCTGCCAAGGCAGCAGCTACTTTCCTGGGGTTTATTGTGGATCCCCATTAGTTCCTGCCAAAGCAGCAGCTACTCTTCCTGGGGTTTATTATGGATCCCCATTAGTTCCTGACAAGGCAGCAGCTACTCTTCCTGGGGTTTATTATAGATCCCCATTAGTTCCTGCCAAGGCAGCAGCTACTCTTCCTGGGGTTTATTATAGATCCCCATTAGTTCCTGCCAAGGCAGCAGCTACTCTTCCTGGGGTTTATTATAGATCCCCATTAGTTCCTGCCAAGGCAGCAGCTACTATTCTTGGGGTCCAGCAATAAGGCAGATATATACAATTTAAAATATTTCTTGACATTCATTTCACAACACACTAAGTGGCGCTTTGAGGATGAAATGTTCTGAAACGTTTTAATATTTTTATGATATTCATCTCAAAGTACTCTTAGAGTGTAAAATACACACAGGGACAGGTGGGCTCATGGTTTTTATTTAAATAAAGTTATTGAAATTACAAAAATGAAAAGGGTAAGATTGAAAGACTTGACGGTTCTAGTGTTGCAAAGACAGGATAGTAAAACGACAAAAATCAGGCGTACAAAAGTACAGGGCAGGTTGTACAAAAAAATATTTCTACATCTCAGTATGACTTCGATGGTTAAGTAAAGGATAAAAAAATCAACTGCTTAGTGGGCATTATATAAATCAGAATTTATTATTCAGGGTTAAATAGTTTGAATTGTTCACTGTTGTGAAAAACTAATTCCATACTGCTCTGTAAGGAAATATGATGACAAGCTAAGAAGTCTTCTGGACATTATCCTGCAAACGACCCTAACGTCAAATGGAATGCCCACTCTGACCTTAATATAACACCTAATGGAATGCCCACTTTGACCTTCATATAACACCTAATGGAATGCCCACTCTGACCTTAATATAACACCTAATGGAATGCTCACTCTGACCTTAATACAACACCTAATGGAATGCTCACTCTGACCTTAATACAACACCTAATGGAATGCCCACTCTGACCTTCTTACAACACCTAATGGAATGCCCACTCTGACCTTAATACAACACCTAATGGAATGCCCACTCTGACCTTCTTACAACACCTAATGGAATGCTCACTCTGACCTTAATATAACACCTAATGGAATGCCCACTCTGACCTTAATACAACACCTAATGGAATGCCCACTCTGACCTTAATATAACACCTAATGGAATGCCCACTCTGACCTTAATATAACACCTAATGGAATGCCCACTCTGACCTTAATACAACACCTAATGGAATGCCCACTCTGACCTTAATACAACACCTAATGGAATGCCCACTCTGACCTTAATATAACACCTAATGGAATGCCCACTCTGACCTTCTTACAACACCTAATGGAATGCCCACTCTGACCTTAATACAACACCTAATGGAATGCCCACTCTGACCTTAATACAACACCTAATGGAATGCCCACTCTGACCTTCTTACAACACCTAATGGAATGCCCACTCTGACCTTAATATAACACCTAATGGAATGCCCACTCTGACCTTAATACAACACCTAATGGAATGCCCACTCTAACCTTCTTACAACACCTAATGGAATGCCCACTCTGACCTTAATACAACACCTAATGGAATGCCCACTCTGACCTTAATATAACACCTAATGGAATGCCCACTCTGACCTTAATATAACACCTAATGGAATGCCCACTCTGACCTTCTTACAACACCTAATGGAATGCCCACTCTGACCTTCTTACAACAATGGCATGAAAAGCTATCGCCTTTTTCATTCGCTTAGAATGCGGTGGTCGAAAAAAATGGTCCTTTGATTATTGTGTGAAGAAAGTAGGATTGCCTCATTGTATTTATTGAATCCTGGAACCTGATCTTTTTCCCAGGCAGTGACAGACCCTTTTATTTTTCCACTGCATTCCACTCTCGAGGTCATTGGCCATTGCAATGTCCTTTAAACAACAGAATGTAAAAGAGAGGAAAACAATGTTTTCCTTTTTTTTCCCCCATAAATGTCTTTGATGGTCTCTTGTCCTTTCCTCGGACATTCTTCATGAAAATGGCCACGGGGTCTTTTGTTTTCCCCCCCGAAGTGGTACTGGCGCTCGCCGCCTTCATCCGAGGCCGAGTTATTTCCTATTTCCTGTGTCATTTAGTTTGATTCCGTTGGATAGCAGACAGTCCAACCTTGTGTCCACCTTTAATCTGTAGAAGAAGACGAATAGAATAAGAGATTATGCATCAATGTGTCTTTTTTTTGTTATGAATGAAAATCTTCTACTGGAAATTCTGAGCTAATTGGCAAATAGGGAAATAGATTGTCTTTAGCAAGCGAGGGGGTTCCCATGGTTTGCTGCCGAACGCCTCAGCGAAAAGTGTGAACTGAAAGAGAAAAGGCAATAGGGAGACGACACAGCAGTTGATTAATACCGTTAAAGCCATATCCGTCGTCATTTTAACTGTAATAAAGAGGAATCCTCCCCCCAAAGCCTGGGCCTCGGCTGCTCTATCGCCAGGATCAGGGAAAAAAAAATCAGTAAATTCAGATTGAAAGTGTAGTTAGAATCAATACAAACCTGATATAGTTCCTAAAACACGCTATATAGATCCTCTGGTATTTAGAAGGAAACAGTTGGGCTTCCTTTCTTTGTTTTCCCTGCTCAGATAGCACGGAGGAACAACATTGCACAAACAAAGGAAGGTTATAACTTCTTCTAGGGCGTAATTTATGAGGGGGGGGGGGGGCTTAGTCCCCCTCCATTTCTATTTGGCCTCAATGGTATGAGAGCGAAGAATGAAGATGAAACCTCTTATTATAAATGATAATACATTCTGATCAATTTACTCCAGATACAACGCAAACACAGTTGACACCCCCCCCCCCACCCCCCCCACCCCACCCTCACCCTCTTACATCAGTTGGAAATTCTGGTGTCTTTTTATAAAATAATGATATGACTGAGTAAGACCTAGTGGCTAGGACTCCTCTATAGCCAATCATTATTTACTGCCCCACTATAAGGCGTTAGGCATCTCCATCAGCCCGTGGACATAATCCCATTCTCCCCGAATACGGCCTAATGACGTAAAAATAGAATTCTGACAAGGTAATGGGTATTTTTTTTTTCTTGACCAATTTCATTCACAGCCCATCAACGCTCCTTCCTGACAAATGTCCGGTCGGCCGCGTAGCAAGAGCCACGCTCGCTGGGAGGAGAGGATAGAGGATTATTGAAGCGGCTTCACATGGAGGATGATAGATCAATATTAACCCCTTTGGAAGAAAAAAAGACAAGACAAGAGGTCAATGGAGGCTATATGATTCTGGAGGGAAGGAGGGAGTTAAAGCACTTAAAAGAGTGGTCAACAGTGTGGACTTGTTTTTGGCGTCAAGAAGACCCATGTGGCCCAGGGAGGTGGTTAGACCCGGCCCAGGGAGTGGGTTAGACTCGACCCAGGGAGGGGGTTAGACCCGGCCCAGGGAGGGGGTTAGACTCGGCCCAGGGAGGGGGTTAGACTCGGCCCAGGGAGGGGGTTAGTCTCGGCCCAGGGAGGGGGTTAGTCTCGGCCCAGGGAGGGGGTTAGACTCGGCCCAGGGAGGGGGTTAGACTCGGCCCAGGGGTTGGCTGAAGCAAGGTCTCTGGAGAGGGTGATCTCTCTCTCTCTCTCTCTAACTAATAAACATTTATAACAGATAATTAAGAGGAAATTAGGCTCCACATGACCCTCTATGAAAACCTATTCCCACTGCCGTGGTGGTTCAGGATCTAAATTCCTGATTGAGTAGAACCACTAATTAATACTTCACTCAAATTCACTCCTGGAGTAAATGAATAAAGATTGACAATCTTTCTTAATAAATCTAGAATCCTAAATTGCTACATCCATTTTTATTATTTAATGATATCTACAGTAACCATAGATCCTTTTTTTTAGGGGGGGGGGGGAGAATATAATTTATAAATTCCTCATGAGCTTTAGTTCAAATGGCACACTCCATGAGAACCCAAGATATAAACTTGTTTTACTAAACAAAGTAAATGTAAACAAACACTGTATAGCCTTAAAACATGGTTTAAACGGGTCAGTCCTTGCATCAAAATGACCTATGAATGATGATATTGGTAATAAAAATTCCAGCTCAGCTTTTTACCAAAACCTAGGCTGGGTGTCCACTTTGTTATCGTTAAAATTAAGAATTCTAGCTTTAAATGCCAAACCTATATAATCCATACAAAACCATGTCAGTGTCTTAAAGAATGTAGCCTTGGTCTGGTCTGTAAGGGGATCCTCTTTTATCAGCTGAGGAATCAGTGCTGTGAAATCTAACAGGAGCTTGCTGACACTCTGTTTCTATTTGGGACTGACCCACATCCAGCAGCATCATGGCTCTGTGGTAGAGCTCTGCTTACTGCACTGCTAACTGTTTCTGGGCTGCGTCCCAAAGCTGCACCCTGTTCCCTATATAGTGCATTACTTTTGAACAGAGCCTCATGTGCTCTGGACAAGTGCCATTTGGAATGCAATTTATGGATTCCTTAGTTGGTCAGAGATCACTAAGGGGATCACAGAGTTAAAACAACAGATTAGTGAGGGAGCGCATGAGGCAGGGAAGCTAGGGTACATGTAGGAAAACACTCCAGTACATGTAGGCTGACACTCCAATACATGTAGGCTAACATTCCAATACATGTAGGCTAACACTCCAGTACATGTAGGCTGACACTCCAATACATGTAGGCTGACACTTCAGTACATGTAGGCTGAAACTCCAATACATGTAGGCTGAAACTCCAATACATGTAGGCTAACACTCCAATACATGTAGGCTCTACTCCAATACATGTAGGCTAACACTACATACATGTAGGCTGAAACTCCAATACATGTAGGCTGAAACTCCAATTCATGTAGGCTCTACTCCACTACATGTAGGCTAACACTCCAATACATGTAGTCTACACTCCAATACATGTAGGGTACACTCCAATACATGTAGGCTAACACTCCATTACATGTAGGCTACACTCCAATACATGTAGGCTAACACTCCATTACATGTAGGCTACACTCCAATACATGTAGGCTAACACTGTAATTCATGTAGGCTAACACTCCAATACATGTAGGCTAACACTCCAATACATGTAGGCTAACACTCCAATACATGTAGGCTAACACTCCAATACATGTAGGCTTACACTATAATACATGTAGGCTAACACTCCATTACATGTAGGCTACACTCCAATACATGTAGGCTAACACTGTAATTCATGTAGGCTAACACTCCAATACATGTAGGCTAACACTCCAATACATGTAGGCTAACACTCCAATACATGTAGGCTTACACTATAATACATGTAGGCTACACTCCAATACATGTAGGCTACACTCCAATACATGTAGGCTAACACTCCAATACATGTAGGCTACACTCCAATACATGTAGTATAACACTATAATACACGTAGGCTCTACTCCAATACATGTAGGCTAACAATCTAATACATGTAGGCTAACACTCCATTACATGTAGGCTAACACTCCATTACATGTAGGCTAACACTCCGATACATGTTGGCTAACACTCCAATACTAGTAGGCTAACACTCCATTACATGTAGGCTAACACTCCAATTAATGTAAGCTAACACTCCGATACATGTAGGCTAACCCTTTACATGTAGGCTAACACTCCAATACATGTAGGCTAACTCTCCATTACATGTAGGCTAACACTCCAATTCATGTAGGCTTACACTCCAATACATGTAGGCTAACACTTCAAAACATGTAGGCTAACACTCCAATACATGTAGGCTAACACTCCAATACATGTAGGCTAACACTCCAATACATGTAGGCTACACTCAAATACATGTAGGCTAAAACTCCAATACGTGTAGGCTACCACTCCAATACATGTAGGCTACCACTCCAATACATGCAGGCTAACACTCTAATACATGTAGGCTAACACTATAATACATATAGGCTAACACTCCATTACATGTAGGCTAACACTCCAATACATGTAAGCTAACACTCCATTACATGTAAACTAACACTCCAATACATGTAGGCTAACACTGTAATTCATGTAGGCTAACACTCCAATACATGTAGGCTAACACTCCAATACATGTAGGCTAACACTCCAATACATGTAGGCTTGCACTATAATACATGTAGGCTACACTCCAATACATGTAGGCTACACTCCAATACATGTAGGCTAACACTCCAATACATGTAGGCTACACTCCAATACATGTAGTATAACACTATAATACACGTAGGCTCTACTCCAATACATGTAGGCTAACAATCTAATACATGTAGGCTAACACTCCATTACATGTAGGCTAACACTCCATTACATGTAGGCTAACACTCCGATACATGTTGGCTAACACTCCAATACTAGTAGGCTAACACTCCATTACATGTAGGCTAACACTCCAATTAATGTAAGCTAACACTCCGATACATGTAGGCTAACCCTTTACATGTAGGCTAACACTCCAATACATGTAGGTTAACACTCCAATACATGTAGGCTAACTCTCCATTACATGTAGGCTAACACTCCAATTCATGTAGGCTTACACTCCAATACATGTAGGCTAACACTTCAAAACATGTAGGCTAACACTCCAATACATGTAGGCTAACACTCCAATACATGTAGGCTAACACTCCAATACATGTAGGCTACACTCAAATACATGTAGACTAAAACTCCAATACGTGTAGGCTACCACTCCAATACATGTAGGCTACCACTCCAATACATGCAGGCTAACACTCTAATACATGTAGGCTAACACTATAATACATATAGGCTAACACTCCATTACATGTAGGCTAACACTCCAATACATGTAAGCTAACACTCCATTACATGTAAACTAACACTCCGATACATGCAGGCTAACCCTTTACATGTACGTTAACACTCCAATACATATTGGCTACACTATAATACATATAGGCTAACACTCCAATACATGTAGGCTAACACTCCATTACATGTAGGCTAACACTCTAATACATGTAGGCTAACATTACAATACATGTAGGCTAACACTCCAATACATGCAGGCTAACACTCTAATACATGTAGGCTAACATTACAATACATGTAGGCTAACACTCCAATACATGTAGGCTAACACTCCAATACATGTAATCTAACACTCCAATACATGTAGGCTCTACTCCAATACATGTAGGCTAACACTACATTACATGTAGGCTAAAATCCAATACATGTAGTCTACACTCCAATACATGTAGGCTGCACTCTAATACATGTAGGCTAACACTCTAATACATGTAGGCTAACACTCCAATACATGTAAGCTAACACTCTAATACATGTAGGCTAACATTACAATACATGTAGGCTAACACTCCAATACATGTAGGCTAACACTCCAATACATTTAGGCTACATTCTAATACATGTAGGCTAACACTCCAATACATGTAGGCTAACACTCAATACATGTTGGTTACACTCTAATACATGTAGGCTAACACTGTAATACATGTAGGCTAACGCTGTAATACATGTAGGCTAATGTAGCCGATGTGAAATTGCTAGGTAGTTAGCGGTGGTGCGCGCTAGTGGCGTTTCAATCGATGATGTCACTTGCTCTGAGACCTTGAAGTAGTGGTTCCCCTTGAAAAAAAAAAAAAAACAGCGTCTTTTGTGAAGCGATGGGTAACGATGCTTCGAGAGTGACTGTTAACGTGTGCAGAGCGTCCCTGCTTCGCGCCCAGGTCGGGGCGAGGGGACTGACGTAAAGTCTATACTGTTGCATTAACACTGCAATACATGTAGTCTAACACTCAATACATGTTGGTTACACTCTAATACATGTAGGCTACACTCCAATACATGTAGGCTAACACTCCAATACATGTAGGCTAACACTCCAATACATGTAGGCTAACACTCCAATACATGTAGGCTAACACTCCAATTCATGTAGGCTACACTCCAATTCATGTAGGCTACACTCCAATACATGTAGGCTACACTCCAATACATATAGGCTAACACTCCAATACATGTAGGCTAACACTCCAATACATGTAAGCTACACTACAATACATGTAGGCTAATACTCCGCTCCTCTTCGGTATAGATCTAGAACATTCCTCCAGACACTAAGTGACAAACTGTACTACATGGACTACAGATTAATTAGCTTAGCTGGAATCTGGTGCAATGTCTGTTGTGTATGGTCTCTGTCAAATAAACAAATATTTGCTACAAAGCTAAGATGAGCTTCAAGTGACACTGGTAGCCACATCGCTACTAAACTAAGGTTAGCTTCAGGTGACACTGTTAGCCACATCGCTACTAAACTAAGGTTAGCTTCAGGTGACACTGTTAGCCACATCGCTACTAAGCTAAGGTTAGCTTCAGGTGGCACTGTTAGCCACATTGCTACTAAGATAAAGGTTAGCTTCAGGTGGCACTGCTAGCCACATCGCTACTAGGCTAAGGCTAGCTTCAGTTTATTTCCTAATCGCACTGGACTCCCAAGTGGATCAGCCAATCAACCAATCACCCCAATCCAGGTTTAACCCTCAGATGTCCACATAAATTGTTTTAGTAGGTCGATATTTGTAGCAGTTACAGCAATCATACGTTCTTGGAAAGTCTATTCTAGGAAGTGCTCATGTTTTTTTTTTATCAACCCTTGTTGGATAATGCGTTACTTGTTTGAGCCATTAGGTTTTTGGTCCAATCACTCAATCTTGCCTCTGGGGGGTGAAAAAGATTTTCTACAACCAGAGACAACCAAACAAGATGTAGAGCAGGTTTGAACAAGCACAAAGCTTGTCCGTCTATGCCGTGTCTGAAGAAACCCTATCTACGCTGCCAGATGGTTTGAGTTGTACACAGCTGATGTATGACTTAATACAGGGAGGTTGAACCATAAATACAGCTATGTGTAGTCATGTGTATATTCAGTGATGTGATGTTGTTGTTGGCCTTGGCAAGTCTCTGACATGTTTACAGAAGGAGGGAATGTGAAACCAGCGGCATTAGAAAGGTAATAAATAGTTAGTCTACAGCCAGATTGAAAGCTGCATGCCATTTCTCCAAGACGATTCCTTGACAAGAGACATGGTTTCCCCTCTCACATCGACACGGATACTGCTGCCCCTCTCACATCTCACATCTACAGAACTACTGCTGCCCCTCCCACATCTATACAACTACTGCTGCCCCTCTCACATCTACAGAATTACTGCTGCCCCTCCCACATCTATACAACTACTGCTGCCCCTCTCACATCTATACAACTACTGTTGCCCCTCACATCTATACAGGTACTGCTGCCAATCACATCTATACAACTACTGCTGCCCCTCTCACATCTATACAACTACTGCTGCCCGTCACATCTATATAACTACTGCTGCCCGTCACATCTATATAACTACTGCTGTCCCTCACATCTATACAACTACTGCTGCTGTTATATACGGTATCTTACATTATCCACCTCGGGTTATATACGGTATCTAACATTATCCACCCCGGGTTATATGCGGTATCTAACATTATCCACCCAGGGTTATGTACATTATCTAACAGTGTCCACCCAGGGTGATATACACTGTCTAACAGTGTCCACCCCGGGTTATATACGGTCTCTAACATTAACCTCCCAGGGTTATATACAGTATCTAACATTATCCACACAGGGTTATATACGGTATCTAATAGTGTCCACCCAGGGTTATGTACAGTATCTAACAGGGTCCATCCAGGATGATATACACTGTCTAACAGTGTCCACCCAGGGTGTATACACTGTCTAACAGTGTCCACCCAGGGTGATATACACTGTCTAACAGTGTCCATCCAGGGTGATATACACTGTCTAACAGTGTTCACCCAGGGTTATATCCAGGGTTGTATCCTCCATTTGTACTCACTGTCCTATAAAGCAAACAATGCAAATCATTTGATTTGAAGAGCACTGCAGCAGCAAATCAAAGCAGAAATATCCATGAAGGAAAAATAAACAAACTGACAACAGCACGGCAGGTGGTAGTGGTTAGAGTGTTGGACTAGTAACCAGCAGGTAGCCTAGTGGTTAGTGTTGGACTAGTAACCAGCAGTTAGCCTAGTGGTTAGAGTGTTGGACTAGTAACCAGCAGGTAGTCTAGTGGTTAGAGGCAGGTAGCCTAGTGGTTAGAGTGTTGGACTAGTAACCAGCAGGTAGCGTAGTGGTTAGAGCATTGGACTAGTAACCAGCAGGTAACCTAGTGGTTAGAGTGTTGGACTAGTAACCAGCAGGTAGCCTAGTGGTTAGAGTGTTGGACTAATAACCAGCAGGTAGTCTAGTGGTTAGAGGCAGGTAGCCTAGTGGTTAGAGCATTGGACTAGTAACTAGCAGGTAGCCTAGTGGTTAGAGTGTTGGACTAGTAACCATAAGGGAGTCTAGTGGTTAGAGCGTTGGACTAGTAACCAGCAGGTAGTCTAGTGGTTAGAGCGTTGGACTAGTAACCAGCAGGTAGTCTAGTGGTTAGAGCGTTGGACGAGTAACCAGCAGGTAGCCTAGTGGTTAGAGCGTTGGACTAGTAACCAGCAGGTAGCCTAGTGGTTAGAGTGTTGGACCAGTAACCAGCAGGTAGCCTAGTGGTTAGAGCGTTGGACTAGTAATCAGCAGGTAGCCTAGTGGTTAGAGCGTTGGACTAGTAACCAGCAGCTAGCCTAGTGGTTAGAGTGTTGTACTAGTAACCAGCAGGTAGCCTAGTGGTTAGAGTGTTGGACTAGTAACCAGCAGCTAGCCTAGTGGTTAGAGGCAGGTAGCCTAGTGGTTAGAGAGTTGGGCCAGTAACGAGCAGGTAGCCTAATGGTTAGAGCGTTGGCCTTGTAACCAGCAGGTAGCCTAGTGGTTAGAGTGTTGGACTAGTAACCAGCAGGTAGCCTAGTGGTTAGAGCGTTGGGCCAGTAACCAGCAGGTAGCCTAGTGGTTAGAGCATTAGGCCAGTAACCAGCAGGTAGCCTAGTGGTTAGAGCGTTGGACTAGTAACCGAAAAGGTTGCTAGATAGAATCCCCGAGCTGACAAGGTACAAATCTGTCGTTCTACCCCTGAACAAGGCAGTTAACCCACTGTTCCCCGGTAGGCCGTCATTATAAATAAGAATTTGTTCTTAACTGACTTGCCTAGTTAAATAAAAGGTTAAATAAATAAAAGAGGAGGAGTTAGATCTGCCCTGTCTGGACATATCTAACTGACAACAGGAGGAGGAAGACCAGGACAGAACTAACTGACAACAGGAGGAGGAAGATCAGAACAGAACAAAAGGGGAAGAAGAACTGCCCCGATCTGGATAGATAGACACATAGATGGGGGTGGCAGGTAGCCTAGCGGTAAGAGAGGCAAGCCAGTAACAGGAGGGTTGCCAGTTTGAATCCCGGATACAACAATGAAAAATCTGTCTGGCAGCTGGAGACAGACAGGCACTTAACTCCCCACTACAACAGCTCCACAGGCTTCCTGTGTGGCAAGCCCTCACACTTTACCAAAAAACCTGAATATGTGTCTTTCGGAGGGGTTGGGTTTATTAAAAGTGGAAAGTCAACGCTAGCTAGCTAGCCAACTGTAATGCAACTGGCCCAACTCTCTTGAACGCAAGGCCACCTGCCGTCTTCATGGAGCTAGCAGGCAGAAAGGCAGGGAAACAAGCAGGCAGACAGTGAGAAAGTCAGGGAGACAGGCAGGCAGGCAGACAGACAGACAAGGAGCAAGGCAGGTAGACTGACAGAAAGGGAGGGAGGGAGAAATGCAGGGAGACAGGCAGGCAGGCAGATAGACAGACAAGGAGCAAGGCAGGTAGACTGACAGACAGACATGGAGGGAGAAATGCAGGGAGACAGTGAGACAGACAGAAAGGCAGTGAGACGGGCAGGCAGAGAGGCAGCTAGGCAGGCTCGGTCTAATATGTGTTGACTGGCCTATAAAAACAGAGGTATCATGGGAATGGCAGCCATTTGGAGCCTGGCTGTCAGGCCCCATAAAAGGGTAGCAAACAGAGGGCTGGCTTGTTGATACGCCAAAGACTCCAGCTCAGCTGAAACAGTTAATGAGGCCCCTCTCCTCCTTCCCACCTCTCCTACTCTCCCTCCCTCCATGGCCTCCACTTCCTCCTGGGGGAAAACAACTGCATGGAGGGAGGGAAGGAGGGATAGAGGGGGGAGGGAAGGAGTGATGGAGGGGGGAGGGAGGAATGGGCTCTCTCTTTCACTATCTCTGTATTCTCTCTCTCGCTCATTCTTTCTGTCTCTCTTCTCTCTCTCTCTTTCTGTCTCTCTCCTCTCTCTCTCTTTCTGTCTCTCTCCTCTCTCTCTCTTTCTGTCCTCTCCTCGCTCTCTCTTTCTGTCTCTCTCTCTCGCGCTCTCTTTCTGTCTCTCTCCTCTCTCTCTCTTTCTGTCTCTCTTCTCTCTCTGTCCTCTCCTCTCTCTCTCTGTCCTCTCTCTCGCTCTCTCTTTCTGTCTCTCTCCTCTCTCTCTCTTTCTGTCTCTCTTCTCTCTCTGTCCTCTTCTCTCTCTCTGTCCTCTCCTCTCTCTCTCTGTCCTCTCCTCTCTCTCTCTTTCTGTCTCTCTCTCGCTCTCTCTTTCTGTCTCTCTCTCTCGCTCTCTCTTTCTGTCTCTCTCCTCTCTCTCTCTTTCTGTCTCTCTTCTCTCTCTGTCCTCTCCTCTCTCTCTCTGTCCTCTCTCTCGCTCTCTCTTTCTGTCTCTCCTCTCTCTCTCTCTTTCTGTCTCTCTTCTCTCTCTGTCCTCTCCTCTCTCTCTCTGTCCTCTCCTCTCTCTCTCTTTCTGTCTCTCTCTCTCTCTCGCTCTCTCTCTTTCTGTCTCTCTCTCTCGCTCTCTCTTTCTGTCTCTCTCTCTCGCTCTCTCTTTCTGTCTCTCTCCTCTCTCTCTCTTTCTCTCTCTCTTCTCTCTCTGTCCTCTCCTCTCTCTCTCTGTCCTCTCTCTCGCTCTCTCTTTCTGTCTCTCTCCTCTCTCTCTCTTTCTGTCTCTCTTCTCTCTCTGTCCTCTCCTCTCTGTCCTCTCCTCTCTCTCTCTTTCTGTCTCTCTCTCTCGCTCTCTCTTTATGTCTCTCTCTCTCGCTCTCTCTTTTTCTTTCTCTTTCTCTCTCTCTCTCTTTCTGTCTTTCTCTCTCGCTCTCTCTTTCTGTCTCTTTTCTCTCTCTCTCTTTCTGTCCTCTCCTCTCTCTCTCTTTCTGTCTCTCTCCTCTCTCTCTCTTTCTGTCCTCTCCTCTCTCTCTCTTTCTGTCTCTCTCCTCTCTCTCTCTTTCTGTCTCTCTCCTCTCTCTCTCTTTCTGTCCCCTCCTCTCTCTCTCTGTCTGTATCTCTCCTCTCTCTCTCTTTCTGTCCTCTCCTCCCTCTCTCTTTCTGTCTCTCTCCTCTCTCTCTTTCAGTCCTCTCCTCTCTCTCTCTTTCTGTCTCTCTCCTCTCTCTCTCTTTCTGTCCTCTCCTCTCTCTCTCTTTCTGTCCTCTCCTCTCTCTCTCTTTCTGTCTCTCTCCTCTCTCTCTCTTTCTGTCATTCACCTCTCTCCTCTCTATACTCTGTTTGTTGGTGAATTAAATACTTTTCTTTTCATAGTCACGTCCTTTGCTTGGTTATTGTGTGTGTGTCTGTGTTTGCATGTGTGCGTCCATGTGTCTAAGCGCTGTGTGAAGCCAGGGATCTCTCAGAGGGATACTGGAAGGAGCTCTAAGGTCTATTACGCTGTGTATTGTTGGTAGCATAGTTACTGTGCACTACCTACCTAGGACTCAGATAGTGCTTTGCATTATTCATTTGCTTAAGATGTAACGTAAACAAATTACTTCCATTGCCACTCCTCTCAATGACTCATCAACACAAGATGTCACTCATTGATGACATCCACACAAGATGTCACTCGTTGATGACATCCACACAAGATGTCACTCGTCGATAAGTCAGTGATACTAGATTTACATTTGAGTCATTTAGCAGACGCTCTTATCCAGAGCAATTAGGGTTAAGTGCCTTGCTCAAGGGAACATAGTCGGTTCAGGGACATGAACCATTGACCTTTCGGTTACTGGCCCAACACTCTTAACCGCTAGGTTACCTGTCGCCCCAGATCCAGTCAAAATAACTTGACAGACAGACAGACAGACAGACACAGACAGACAGACAGACGGACAGACAGGGTTAGGGTTAGACAGACAGACAGACAGACAGACAGACAGACAGACAGACATATTCAGGGTCAGACAGACAGACAGACAGACAGACAGACAGACAGACAGACAGACAGACAGACAGACAGACAGACATACATATTCAGGGTTTGACAGACAGACAGACAGACAGACAGACAGACAGACAGACAGACAGACAGACAGACAGACAGACTTGTTTCTTAAACTCCACTGATGGTTCTTGTTAAACTAGAGAGTTTTCAAACTTTGCTAAATCTTTTATGTCAGGATGGAATATTTAACAAACTTGCTGTGAACAGATTCAGAAAATGAGTAAAACTTTTTTTTAATTCCCAGTGAAAATGTTTGTTCTAGTATATATGTTTCACTCCCAATCAATTTCCTACTCAATCAAATGTATTTATATAGCCCTTCGTACATCAGCTGATATCTCAAAGTGCTGTACAGAAACCCAGCCTAAAACGCCAAACAGCAAGCAATGCAGGTGTAGAAGCACGGTGGCTAGGAAAAACTCCCTAGAAAGGCAGGAACCTAGGAAGAAACCTAGAGAGGAACCATGTTCTGAGGGGTGGCCAGTCCTCTTCTGGCTGTGCCGGGTGGAGATTATAACAGATCATGGCCAAGATGTTCAAATGTTCATAGATGACCTGCAGGGTCAGATAATAATAATCACAGTGGTTGTAGAGGGTGCAACAGGTCAGCACCTCAGGAGTAAATGTCAGTTGGCTTTTCATAGCCGATCATTCAGAGTATGTCTACCACTCCGCTGTCTCTAGAGAGTTGAAAACAGCAGGTCTGGGACAGGTAGCATGGTCCTAGGTCCCAATGCTCAGGTCCTCCGGGAGGGAAGGGAGAGAGAGAGAGAGAGAGAGAGAGAATTAGAGAGAGCATACTTAAATTCACACAGGACACCGGATAAGACAGGAGAAATACTCCAGATATAACAGACTGACCCTAGCCCCCCGACACATAAACTACTGCAGCATAAATACTGGAGGCTGAGACAGGAGGGGTCTGGAGACACTGTGGCCCCATCCGATGATACCCCTGGACAGGGCCAAACAGGAAGGATATAACCCCACCCACTTGGCCAAAGCACAACCCCCACACCACTAGATGGATATCTTTCCCTTGCCCCTCTATTTAAAAAAATAAAAGTTATTTTACCCTCCTTTTCTCCAACGGGCTTGGGAGGCGAAACCCGCCAAACCACGCTCCTTAACACCTGCCAGCTTAACCTGGAAGCCAGCTACACCAACATTCCGAATGAAACACCGTTCAACTGGCAACCGGAGTCAGCCTGCAGGCTCCCGGCCCGCCACAAGGAGTCGCTAGAGCGCGATGAGCCAAGTAAAGCAACCCCGGCCAAACCCTCCCCTAACCTGGACAATAGTGCGCCTTCCTGATGGCCGGTTGTGGCACAGCCCAGGAAAACCTGGGTCTGTAATAACACCTCTAGCACTGTGATGCAGTGCCTTAGACCGGTGCGCCACTCGGGAGGCACCCATTCTACTGTTCTGTTCTGCTCTGCTCTGTTCTGCTGTGCTGCTCTGTTCTGCTGTTCTGTTCTGCGCTGTTCTGCTGTTCTGTTCTGCTGTTCTGTTCTGATGTTCTGTTCTATTTTGTTCTGTTGTTCTGCGCTGTTCTGCTGTTCTCTGTTCTGTTCTGTTCTGCTCTGCTCTGCTCTGTTCTGCTGTGCTGCTCTGCGCTGTTCTGTTCTGATGTTCTGTTCTGATGTTCTGTTCTGATGTTCTGTTCTATTCTGTTCTGTTCTGCTCTGTTCTTCTCTGTTCTGTTCTGTTCTGCTCTGTTCTTCTCTGTTCTGTTCTGTTCTGCTCTGTTCTGCTGTTCTGTTCTGCGCTGTGCTGTTCTCTGTTCTGTTCTGCTCTGCTCTGTTCTATTCTGTTCTGTTCTTCTCTGTTCTGCTGTTCTCTGTTCTGTTCTGCTCTCCCTGTTCTATTCTGTTCTGTTCTTCTCTGTTCTGTTCTGCTCTATTCTCTTCTGTTCTGCTCTGTTCTGCTCTTCTCTGTTCTGTTTTGTTTTGTTCTGCTCTGTTCTGTTCTGTTCTGCTCTCTTCTGTTCTGCTCTGTTCTGCTCTGTTCTGTTCTGTTGTGCTCACATTGGGTAATGTGGACAGTAGGGTGTTAGAACTCAGAGGTCATGCACCAGTGTGTGTGTCTGCTTGTGTGTATGTGTGTGTGCTATCATTCAAATAGAGGCTAGTCTCTGTACTATCTAGGTCAGAGCGATATGTTTTGTGTTTGTCGCTGCAACTTGTTGGGGACGTTATGAAGTTAAAATATCTATAATATCACATGGGAGAGAGAATAGAAGTAGATCTACTCTTTCTCTCTCTCTCTCTCGCTCTCTCTCTCTCGCTGTCAATTCAATTCAATTCAGTTCAAGAGGCTTTATTAGCATGGGAAACTTGCCAAAGCAAGTGAAGTAGATAATATATAAAAGTAAAATAAACAATATAAAATGAACAGTAAACATTACACTCACAGAAGTTCCAAAAGAATAAAGACATTTAAAATGTCATATTGTGTGTATATATATAGCACCTCAGGAGTAAATGTCAGTTGGCTTTTCATAGCTGATCATTCAGAGTTAGAGACAGCAGGTGCGGTGTAGAGAAACAAGGTTGAAAACAGCAGGCATGGGACCAGGTAGAACGTCCAGTGAACAGGTCAGGGTTCCATAGCTGCAGGCAGAACACTTGAAACTGGAGCAGCAGCACGGCCAGGTGGACTGGGGACAGCAAGGAGTCATCATGCCAGGTAGTCCTGAGGCATGGTCCTAGGGCTCAGGTCCTCAGAGAGAGAAAAAAAAGAAAGAGAGAAAGAGAGAATTAGAGAGAGCATACTTAAATTCACACAGGACACCGGATAAGACAGGAGAAATACTCCAGATATAACAGACTGACCCTAGCCCCCTGACACATAAACTACTGCAGCATAAATACTGGAGGCTGAGACAGGAGGGGTCAGGAGACACTGTGGCCCCATCCGATGATACCCCCGGACAGGGCCAAATAGGCAGGATATAACCCCACCCACTTTGCTAAAGCACAGTCCCCACACCACTAGAGGGATATCTTCAACCACCAACTTACCACCCGTTTCAGTTCTTGACTGAAACCGGTGCGCCTGGCTACTACCATCTTTCTCTCAGAGCGTTCACAGCTTTGACATGTTTTTTTATTTTTTGTTTCACCTTTATTTAACCAGGTATTTATATATATAACCCTAACCCTTTATTTAACCAGGTATTTATATATATAACCCTAACCCTTTATTTAACCAGGTATTTATATATATAACCCTAACCCTTTATTTAACCAGGTATTTATATATATAACCCTAACCCTTTATTTAACCAGGTATTTATATATATAACCCTAACCCTTTATTTAACCAGGTATTTATATATATAACCCTAACCCTTTATTTAACCAGGTATTTATATATATAACCCTAACCCTTTATTTAACCAGGTATTTATATATATAACCCTAACCCTTTATTTAACCAGGTATTTATATATATAACCCTAACCCTTTATTTAACCAGGTATTTATATATATAACCCTAACCCTTTATTTAACCAGGTATTTATATATATAACCCTAACCCTTTATTTAACCAGGTATTTATATATATAACCCTAACCCTTTATTTAACCAGGTATTTATATATATAACCCTAACCCTTTATTTAACCAGGTATTTATATATATAACCCTAACCCTTTATTTAACCAGGTATTTATATATATAACCCTAACCCTTTATTTAACCAGGTATTTATATATATAACCCTAACCCTTTATTTAACCAGGTATTTATATATATAACCCTAACCCTTTATTTAACCAGGTATTTATATATATAACCCTAACCCTTTATTTAACCAGGTATTTATATATATAACCCTAACCCTTTATTTAACCAGGTATTTATATATATAACCCTAACCCTTTATTTAACCAGGTATTTATATATATAACCCTAACCCTTTATTTAACCAGGTATTTATATATATAACCCTAACCCTTTATTTAACCAGGTATTTATATATATAACCCTAACCCTTTATTTAACCAGGTATTTATATATATAACCCTAACCCTTTATTTAACCAGGTATTTATATATATAACCCTAACCCTTTATTTAACCAGGTATTTATATATATAACCCTAACCCTTTATTTAACCAGGTATTTATATATATAACCCTAACCCTTTATTTAACCAGGTATTTATATATATAACCCTAACCCTTTATTTAACCAGGTATTTATATATATAACCCTAACCCTTTATTTAACCAGGTATTTATATATATAACCCTAACCCTTTATTTAACCAGGTATTTATATATATAACCCTAACCCTTTATTTAACCAGGTATTTATATATATAACCCTAACCCTTTATTTAACCAGGTATTTATATATATAACCCTAACCCTTTATTTAACCAGGTATTTATATATATAACCCTAACCCTTTATTTAACCAGGTATTTATATATATAACCCTAACCCTTTATTTAACCAGGTATTTATATATATAACCCTAACCCTTTATTTAACCAGGTATTTATATATATAACCCTAACCCTTTATTTAACCAGGTATTTATATATATAACCCTAACCCTTTATTTAACCAGGTATTTATATATATAACCCTAACCCTTTATTTAACCAGGTATTTATATATATAACCCTAACCCTTTATTTAACCAGGTATTTATATATATAACCCTAACCCTTTATTTAACCAGGTATTTATATATATAACCCTAACCCTTTATTTAACCAGGTATTTATATATATAACCCTAACCCTTTATTTAACCAGGTATTTATATATATAACCCTAACCCTTTATTTAACCAGGTATTTATATATATAACCCTAACCCTTTATTTAACCAGGTATTTATATATATAACCCTAACCCTTTATTTAACCAGGTATTTATATATATAACCCTAACCCTTTATTTAACCAGGTATTTATATATATAACCCTAACCCTTTATTTAACCAGGTATTTATATATATAACCCTAACCCTTTATTTAACCAGGTATTTATATATATAACCCTAACCCTTTATTTAACCAGGTATTTATATATATAACCCTAACCCTTTATTTAACCAGGTATTTATATATATAACCCTAACCCTTTATTTAACCAGGTATTTATATATATAACCCTAACCCTTTATTTAACCAGGTATTTTATATATATAACCCTAACCCTTTATTTAACCAGGTATTTATATATATAACCCTAACCCTTTATTTAACCAGGTATTTATATATATAACCCTAACCCTTTATTTAACCAGGTATTTATATATATAACCCTAACCCTTTATTTAACCAGGTATTTATATATATAACCCTAACCCTTTATTTAACCAGGTATTTATATATATAACCCTAACCCTTTATTTAACCAGGTATTTATATATATAACCCTAACCCTTTATTTAACCAGGTATTTTATATATATAATAACCCTTTATTTAACCAGGTATTTATATATATAACCCTAACCCTTTATTTAACCAGGTATTTATATATATAACCCTTTATTTAACCAGGTATTTATATATATAACCCTAACCCTTTATTTAACCAGGTATTTATATATATAACCCTAACCCTTTATTTAACCAGGTATTTATATATATAACCCTAACCCTTTATTTAACCAGGTATTTATATATATAACCCTAACCCTTTATTTAACCAGGTATTTATATATATAACCCTTTATTTAACCAGGTATTTATATATATAACCCTAACCCTTTATTTAACCAGGTATTTATATATATAACCCTTTATTTAACCAGGTATTTATATATATAACCCTTTATTTAACCAGGTATTTATATATATAACCCTAACCCTTTATTTAACCAGGTATTTATATATATAACCCTAACCCTTTATTTAACCAGGTATTTATATATATAACCCTAACCCTTTATTTAACCAGGTATTTATATATATAACCCTAACCCTTTATTTAACCAGGTATTTATATATATAACCCTAACCCTTTATTTAACCAGGTATTTATATATATAACCCTAACCCTTTATTTAACCAGGTATTTATATATATAACCCTTTATTTAACCAGGTATTTATATATATAACCCTAACCCTTTATTTAACCAGGTATTTATATATATAACCCTTTATTTAACCAGGTATTTATATATATAACCCTAACCCTTTATTTAACCAGGTATTTATATATATAACCCTTTATTTAACCAGGTATTTATATATATAACCCTAACCCTTTATTTAACCAGGTATTTATATATATAACCCTAACCCTTTATTTAACCAGGTATTTATATATATAACCCTAACCCTTTATTTAACCAGGTATTTATATATATAACCCTAACCCTTTATTTAACCAGGTATTTATATATATAACCCTTTATTTAACCAGGTATTTATATATATAACCCTAACCCTTTATTTAACCAGGTATTTATATATATAACCCTTTATTTAACCAGGTATTTATATATATAACCCTTTATTTAACCAGGTATTTATATATATAACCCTAACCCTTTATTTAACCAGGTATTTATATATATAACCCTAACCCTTTATTTAACCAGGTATTTATATATATAACCCTAACCCTTTATTTAACCAGGTATTTATATATATAACCCTAACCCTTTATTTAACCAGGTATTTATATATATAACCCTAACCCTTTATTTAACCAGGTATTTATATATATAACCCTAACCCTTTATTTAACCAGGTATTTATATATATAACCCTAACCCTTTATTTAACCAGGTATTTATATATATAACCCTAACCCTTTATTTAACCAGGTATTTATATATATAACCCTAACCCTTTATTTAACCAGGTATTTATATATATAACCCTAACCCTTTATTTAACCAGGTATTTATATATATAACCCTAACCCTTTATTTAACCAGGTATTTATATATATAACCCTAACCCTTTATTTAACCAGGTATTTATATATATAACCCTAACCCTTTATTTAACCAGGTATTTATATATATAACCCTAACCCTTTATTTAACCAGGTATTTATATATATAACCCTTTATTTAACCAGGTATTTATATATATAACCCTAACCCTTTATTTAACCAGGTATTTATATATATAACCCTAACCCTTTATTTAACCAGGTATTTATATATATAACCATAACCCTAACCCTTTATTTAACCAGGTATTTATATATATAACCCTTTATTTAACCAGGTATTTATATATATAACCCTAACCCTTTATTTAACCAGGTATTTATATATATAACCCTAACCCTTTATTTAACCAGGTATTTATATATATAACCCTAACCCTTTATTTAACCAGGTATTTATATATATAACCCTTTATTTAACCAGGTATTTATATATATAACCCTAACCCTTTATTTAACCAGGTATTTATATATATAACCCTAACCCTTTATTTAACCAGGTATTTATATATATAACCCTAACCCTTTATTTAACCAGGTATTTATATATATAACCCTAACCCTTTATTTAACCAGGTATTTATATATATAACCCTAACCCTTTATTTAACCAGGTATTTATATATATAACCCTAACCCTTTATTTAACCAGGTATTTATATATATAACCCTAACCCTTTATTTAACCAGGTATTTATATATATAACCCTAACCCTTTATTTAACCAGGTATTTATATATATAACCCTAACCCTTTATTTAACCAGGTATTTATATATATAACCCTAACCCTTTATTTAACCAGGTATTTATATATATAACCCTAACCCTTTATTTAACCAGGTATTTATATATATAACCCTAACCCTTTATTTAACCAGGTATTTATATATATAACCCTAACCCTTTATTTAACCAGGTATTTATATATATAACCCTAACCCTTTATTTAACCAGGTATTTATATATATAACCCTAACCCTTTATTTAACCAGGTATTTATATATATAACCCTAACCCTTTATTTAACCAGGTATTTATATATATAACCCTAACCCTTTATTTAACCAGGTATTTATATATATAACCCTAACCCTTTATTTAACCAGGTATTTATATATATAACCCTAACCCTTTATTTAACCAGGTATTTATATATATAACCCTAACCCTTTATTTAACCAGGTATTTATATATATAACCCTAACCCTTTATTTAACCAGGTATTTATATATATAACCCTAACCCTTTATTTAACCAGGTATTTATATATATAACCCTAACCCTTTATTTAACCAGGTATTTATATATATAACCCTAACCCTTTATTTAACCAGGTATTTATATATATAACCCTAACCCTTTATTTAACCAGGTATTTATATATATAACCCTAACCCTTTATTTAACCAGGTATTTATATATATAACCCTAACCCTTTATTTAACCAGGTATTTATATATATAACCCTAACCCTTTATTTAACCAGGTATTTATATATATAACCCTAACCCTTTATTTAACCAGGTATTTATATATATAACCCTAACCCTTTATTTAACCAGGTATTTATATATATAACCCTAACCCTTTATTTAACCAGGTATTTATATATATAACCCTAACCCTTTATTTAACCAGGTATTTATATATATAACCCTAACCCTTTATTTAACCAGGTATTTATATATATAACCCTAACCCTTTATTTAACCAGGTAGGACAGTTGAGAACAAGTTATCATTTACAACTGCGACCTGACCGAGATGAAGCAAAGCAGTGCGACAAAAACAACACAGTTAAACATGGGAAGTTACCCGTGATGTTTAGGCCAGTGTATGTATAGTTTTTTGTGTGCTCTAGGGCAACGGTGTCTGAATGGAATTTGTATTTGTGGTCCTGGCGACTGGACCTTTTTTGGAACAACATCATTTTGGTCTTACTGAGATTTACTGTCAGGGCCCAGGTCTGACAGAATCTGTGCAGAATATCTAGGTGCTGCTGTAGGCCCTCCTCCTTGGTTGGTGACAGAAGCACCAGATCATCAGCAAACAGTAGACATTTGACTTCAGATTCTAGTAGGGGGAGGCCGGGTGCTGCAGACTTTTCTAGTGCCCGCGCCAATTCATTGATATATATGTTGAAGAAGCTGCATCCCTGTCTCACCCCACGGCCCCGTGGGGAGAAATGTGTTTTTTGCAAATTTTAACCGCACACTTGTTTGTGTACATGGGTTTTATAATGTCGTATGTTTTTCCCCCAACTCCACTTTCCATCAGTTTGTATAGCAGACCCTCATGCTAAATTGAGTCGGAGGCTTTTTTTTAAATCAACGCGGCATGAGAAGACTTTGCCTTTGTTTTGTTTTGTTTGTTTGTTAATGAGGGTGTGCAGGGTGAATACGTGGTCTGTCATACGGTCATTTGTTAAAATGCCAATTTGACATTTGCTCAGTACATTGTTTTCACTGAGGAAATGTACGAGTCTGCTGGTAATGATAATGCAGAGGATTTTTCCAAGGTTACTGTTGACGCATATCCCACGGTCGTTATTGGGGTCAAATTTGTCTCCACTTTTGTGGATTGGAGTGATCGGTTCTTGGTTCCAAATATTGGGGAAGATGCCAGAGATAAGGATGATGTTAAAGAGTTTTAGTATAGCCAATTGGAATTTGTTGTCTGTATATTTCTCTGTCTCTCTCTCTCTCTCTCTCTCTCTCTCTCTCACTCTCTCTGTCTCTCTCTCTCTCTCTCTCTCTCTCTCTCTCTCTCTCTCTCTCTCTCTCTCGCTCTTTCTCTCTCCCTCTCTGCTTCTAATGTTCTCTCACATTTACCTTGTCCTCTTCTTTTTCGCTCCTCTCCCTTGTCCCGTCCTGCTAGCTGTACCGTTTAGTGTGATGGGAGCAGAGGGGAGGGTCTGGCTGACAGATTGAAGGGTAGCCCAGGTCACAAGGGTTAAATTGAACAATCTACCCATTGACTTTCTGTCTCCTCCATCCTTCCATTTGTATCCTCACTGGGGGGGCTGGATGTCAGGGGCCAGTGGCTGCCGCAGCTTGACTGAGAACAGTGACCCCTCCCTGGGATGAACACGCTGGGACATAGACCCCCCACCAAGGGTCCCACCCCCATTGTCACCCTGGTTGGTGGTGAGATGTCCCAGAGACAAAAGAGCAGGAACATGGAAGTGTCTAGGGGTCGTTCGACCCCTGTGTTATTGGCAACCGTCGGGATACTTAAATAGATTGATCTATCTGCTTTTCATTGGGCTGGTTCTGCATTTAAGGTTTTTATCAGCGGCCCTATTGTGGTCTGAAGCTAGCCCTATTGTTGTTTGAAGCTTGCGCTATTGTGGTCTGAAGCGTGCCCTATTGTGGTCTGAAGCTTGCCCTATTGTGGTCTGAAGCGTGCCCTATTGTGGTCTGAAGCGTGCCCTATTGTGGTCTGAAGCTTGCCCTCAGCCTTTTGAAGAGAGTAGTAGTAGAGTCACTCTGGGTAGGAGCTTCTGCTAAATTACCCCTCCACAGTCACAGAATATATTTTAAGAATATTTTCCACATGGTCTGGGGGCTCCTTCCTACCAGCCCCTCTTCATGTTGTGCAGGGACTGTGTTCTCAAGCTGTTCTCGTCTTCCTCCTCATGCTCCTCCTCATGCTCCTCTTCATGCTCCTCCTCCTCTTCATGCTCCTCCTCTTCTTCCTCCTCCTCTTCCTCTTCATGCTCCTCCTCCTCCTCTTCGTGCTCCTCCTCCTCATGCTACTCCTCCTCCTCCCCCTTCTCTCCATGCTCCTCCTCCTCCTCCTCTTCGTGCACCTCCTCCTCTTCCTCCTCCTCCTCCTTCTCCTCCTAATGCGCCTCCTACTCTAAGTGCGCCTCCTCCTCCTACTCCTCCTCCTCTTCATGCTCCTCCTCCTCCTCCTCTTCGTGCTTCTCCTCCTCCTCATCCTCCTCCTCCTCCCCCTCCTCTTCCTCCTCTTCCTCATGCTCCTCCTCTTCTTCGTGCTCCTCCTCCTCATGCTCCTGGTGTCAGGAAACACTAGAATCACAGAGTCTGACCGACTGGACTGTTCCAACTTCAGACCAGACCAGGCCACATCCCCCCTCAGAATGGCCCAAATGAGCTGTTGAACTCAGGTTAGGCATCAAAGAGCCTCTGCCCCCCCCCCCCCTCCCTCCCTCCCTCCCTCCCTCCCTCCCTCACTCACTCACTCACTCACTCACTCACTCACTCACTCACTCACTCCCTCCAACAACTCCTCCCTCCCTCCCTCCCTCTCCCCTCCATAACCCCCTCCCTCCCTCCCTGCCTGCCTTCCTTCCCTCCCTGTAGCATGCAGCAGGCGGAAAGGGAGAAGGAGAGAGAGAGTGAGAGAGAGAGAGGTAGAGAGAGAGAGAGTGAGAGAGAGAGAGAGAGAGAGAGAGAGAGAGAGAGAGCGAGAGAGAGAGAGAGAGAGAGAGAGAGAGCGCCACATGGAGCCTTGTGGCATGATAGACGATAGACATAAAGACTAGGGCTTCTGCTACCAGGCTGTGTTGTCATGTGTTGCTGCCTTGCTATGTTGTTGTCTTAGATCTATCTTTATGTAGTGTTGTGGTGTCTCTCTTTATGTCGTGTTGTGTTGTCTCTCTTTATGTAGTGTTGTGTTGTCTCTCTTTATGTAGTGTTGTGTTGTCTCTCTTTATGTAGTGTTGTGGTGTCTCTCTTTATGTAGTGTTGTGGTGTCTCTCTTTATGTAGTGTTGTGGTGTCTCTCTTTATGTAGTGTTGTGTTGTCTCTCTTTATGTAGTGTTGTGGTGTCTCTATGTAGTGTCTTAGGTCTCTCTTTATGTAGTGTTGTCTCTTTTTATGTAGTGTTGTGTTGTCTCTCTTTATGTAGTGTTGTCTCTCTTTATGTAGTGTTGTGTTGTCTCTCTCTATGTAGTGTTGTCTTAGGTCTCTCTTTATGTAGTGTTGTCTCTCTTTATGTAGTGTTGTGTTGTCTCTCTTTATGTAGTGTTGTGTTGTCTCTCTTTACGTAGTGTTGTCTTAGGTCTCTCTCTATGTAGTGCTGTGTTGTCTCTCTTTATGTAGTGCTGTGTTGTCTCTCTTTATGTAGTGTTGTGGTGTCTCTCTTTATGTAGTGTTGTGTTGTCTCTCTCTATGTAGTGTTGTGTTGTCTCTCTTTATGTAGTGTTGTCTCTCTTTATGTAGTGTTGTGTTGTCTCTCTTTATGTAGTGTTGTGTTGTCTCTCTTTATGTAGTGTTGTGTTGTCTCTCTCTATGTAGTGTTGTCTTAGGTCTCTCTTTATGTAGTGTTGTCTCTCTTTATGTAGTGTTGTGGTGTCTCTCTTTATGTAGTGTTGTGGTGTCTCTCTTTCTGTAGTGTGTTGGTGTCTCTCTTTATGTAGTGTTGGTGTCTCTCTTTATGTAGTGTTGTGTTGTCTCTCTTTATGTAGTGTTGTGTTGTCTCTCTTTATGTAGTGTTGTGTTGCCTCCCTAGGTACCAGCCTCCCTAGGTACCAGGGCCGGGGCCCCCCTAGGTACCAGCCTCCCTAGGTACCAGGGCAGTGCCTCCCTAGGTACCAGGGCCGGGGCCCCCCTAGGTACCAGCCTCCCTAGGAACCAGCCTCCCTAGGTACCAGCCCCCCTAGGTACCAGGGCCGGGGCCCCCCTAGGGACCAGCCTCCCTAGGTACCAGCCTCCCTAGGTACCAGGGCAGTGCCTCCCTAGTTACCAGCCTCCCTAGGTACCAGCCTCCCTAGGTACCAGGGCCAGGGCCTCCCTAGGTGCCAGCCTCCCTAGGTACCAGCCTCCCTAGGTACCAGCCTCCCTAGGTACCAGGGCCGGGGCCTCCCTAGGTACCAGCCCCCCTAGGTAGCAGGGCCGGGGTCTCCCTAGGTACCAGCCTCCCTAGGTACCAGCCTCCCTAGGTACCAGCCTCCCTAGGTACCAGGGCAGTGCCTCCCTAGGTACCAGCCTCCCTAGGTACCAGGGCCAGGGCCTCCCTAGGTACCAGCCTCCCTACGTACCAGGGCCAGGGACTCCCTAGGTACCAGGGCCAGGGCCTCCCTAGGTACCAGGGCCAGGGCCTCCCTAGGTACCAGGGCCAGGGCCTCCCTAGGTACCAGGGCCAGGGCCTCCCTAGGTACTAGGGCCAGGGCCTCCCTAGGTACCAGCCTCCCTCTTTCCACAGCTGCCTCCATTTTTCTACTTGATGGTTTGTTTGGGAGAACAGTTGTAGCAAACCAGGTCTCTACCATGAAAACCCTTCCAACCAATCACCACTCTACCATGAAAACCCTTCCAACCAATCACCACTCTACCATGAAACCCTTCCAACCAATCACCACTCTACCATGAAACCCTTCCAACCAACCACCACTCTACCATGAAAACCCTTCCAACCAATCACCACTCTACCATGAAAACCCTTCCAACCAATCACCACTCTACCATGAAAACCCTTCCAACCAATCACCACTCTACCATGAAAACCCTTCCAACCAATCACTACTCTCCTTCTAACCAATCACTACTCTCATTCCAACCAATCACTACTCTCCTTCCAACCAATCACCACTCTACCATGAAACCCCTTCCAACCAATCACTACTCTCCTTCCAACCAATTGCCATTCCATTTTATTCCCCTTACTCATCCTTTCTCGAACATGAAATACTTTTTTGAGAAAAACTTCACTGTCTTGATGGATTCCGGTCTTCAGTGGTGGAGCCATGCATATTTGTTGTCCATTTTAGGTTAATATGACCGTGCTGAAGTTGAAATGAGTTGTTTGTATTGGTACAGGGAAGTTCACAGCTTAAATACAGGACTCGACTGCTTTATGTTAGTGTGAAACTCTTGTAGTCTACAACCTACCAAATGCAATTCTGTATGTTCTAATCTTTATGGTATATCAATGTGTACCTGCAAGACAGCTTTATAAGGACAGTGTTCTAGTCAGCTTGTTGTCATGACCTTCGGATTGTTTACGTATAGCATATACACTATATGTTATAGTTAAACATTCCATTTGCTCTGATTGGCTCATGTGCTCTGATTGGCATATCTTTGTTTAAGGATACACTGTCAAGGTACATAAAAGAGGAACATTGATATGACGATTAGTTAGAGATTACTGAGAGAACAGTACGTATTTACAGTGCGTGTTTCTCTGTGCGCGTGTGTGTGTGTGTGTGTATAACCTATTTCAGACTGGAAGCTGGGTTCATTTAAACAATTTATTTAACCTTTATTTAACCAGGTTGGCCAGTTGAGACCAAGTTCATGTTTACAACTGCGACCTGGCCAAGATAAAGCAAAGCAGTGGGACAAAAACAACAACACAGAGTTACACATAAACAAATGTAAAGTCAATAACACAATAGAAAAGTCTACATACAGTGTGTGCAAATTGAGTAAGGTGGTAAGGCAATAAATAGGCCATAGTGGCGAAGTAATTACAATATAGCAATTAACACTGGAGTGACAGATGTGCAGATGAGGATGTGCAAGTAGAGATACTGCTGTGCAAAAGAGCAGAAAATCAAAAACAAATATGAGGATGAGGTAGGTAGTTGGTTGGATGGACTATTTACAGATGGGCTGTGTACAGCTGCAGCGGTTGGTAAGCTGGTCTGACAGCTGATGCTTAAAGTTAGTGAGGGAGATATAAGTCTCCAACTTCAGTGATTTTTGCAATTCGTTCCAGTCATTGGCAGCAGAGAACTGGACGGAAAGGCGGCCAAAGCAGGTGTTGGCTTTGGGGGTGACCAGTGAAATACACCTGCTGGAGCGTGTGCTACGGTTGGGTGTTGCTATGGTGACCAGTGAGCTGAGATAAGGCGGAGCTTTACCTAGCAAAGACTTATAGATGAGCTGGAGCCAATGGGTTTGGCAACAAATATGTAGCGAGGACCAGCCAACTAGAGCATACAGGTCGAAGGGGTGGGTAGTATATGGGGCTTTGGTGACAAAACGGATGGCACTGTGATAGACTGCATCCAGTTTGCTGAGTAGTGTGTTGGAGGCTATTTTGTAAATGACATCGCTGAAGTCAAGGATCGGTAAGACAGTCAGTTTTACGAGGGTATGTTTGGCAGCGTGAGTGAAGCAGGCTTTTTTGCGAAATAGAAAGCCAATTCTAGATTTAACCTCTGATTAGCGATGCTTAATGTGAGTCTGGAAGGAGAGTTTACAGTCTAGCCAGACACCTAGGTATTTATAGTTCTCCACATATTCTAGGTCAGAACCGTCCAGAGTAATGACGCTAGGCGGGCAGGCAGGTGCGGGCAGCGATCGGTTGAAGAGCATGCAATTAGTTTTACTAGCATTTAAGAGCAGTTGGAGGCCACGGAAGGTGTATTGTATGGCATTGAAGCTCGTTTGGAGGTTTGTTAACACAGTGTCCAAAGAAGGGCCAGAAGTATACAGAATGGTGTCGTCTGCGTAGAGGTTGATCAGAGAATCACCAGCAGCAAGAGCAACATCATTGATATATACAGAGAAAAGAGTCGGTCCGAGAATTGAACCCTGTGGCACCCCCATAGAGTCTGCCAGAGGTCCGAACAACAGGCCCTCCGATTTGACACACGGAACTCTATCAGAGAAGTATTTTAGTGAACAAGGCGAGGCAGGCATTAGAGAAACCAAGGCTGTTGAGTCTGCCGATAAGAATACGGTGATTGACAGAGTCGAAAGCCTTGGCCAGGTTGATGCAGACAGTAGTACACCACTGTCTTTTATCGATGGCGACTATGATATCGTTTAGGACCTTGAGCATGGCTGAGGTGCACCCATGACCAGCTCTGAAACCAGATTGCATAGCGGAGACGGTACGGTGGGATTCAAAATGGTCAGTGATCTGTTTGTTAACTTGGCTTTCGAAGACTTTAGAAAGGCAGGGCAGGATGGATATAGGTCTGTAACAGTTTGGGTCTAGTGTCTCCCCCTTTGAAGAGGGGGATGACTGCTACCGCTTTCCAATATTTAGGATTCTCAGATGATACAAAAGAGTGGTTGAACAGACTAGTAATAGGGGTTGCAACAATGGCAGCAGATCATTTTAGGAAGAGAGGGTCCAGATTGTCTAGCCCAGCTGATTTGTAGGGATCCAGATTTTGCAGCTTTTTCAGAACATCAGCATGTAGGGATTTGGGACTTGGGACATTTGCTGCGGGGGTGCGGAGCTGTTGGCCGGGGTTGGGGTAGCCAGGTGGAAAAAGCATGGCCAGCTGTGGAGAAATGCTTATTTAAATTCTCGATTATTGTGGATTTATCAGTGGTGACCGTGTTTCCTAGCCTCAGAGCAGTGGGCAGTTGGGAAGAGGTGCTCTTATTCTCCATGGACTTTACAGTGTCCCAGAACTTTTTGGAATTAGTGCTGCAGGATGCAAATTTATGTTTGAAAAAGCTAGCCTTTGCTTTCCTAACGGACTGTGTGTATTGGTTCCTGACTTCCCTGAAATGTTGCATATCGTGGGGAATATTCGATGCTAGTGCAGTACGCCACAGGGTGTTTTTGTGCTGGTCGAGGGCAGTCAGGTCTGGAGTGTTCTTAGTTCTAAGAAGTGGGCAAGACAGTGGTCAAGACAGTAGTCGCAGGGTGTGTGTGTGTGTGTGTGTGTGTGTGTGTGTGTGTGTGTGTGTGTGTGTGTGTGTGTGTGTGTGTGTGTGTGTATAGCCTATTTCAGACTGGAAACTGGGTGTAGTGGTCAAGCCAGTAGTCACAGAGTGTGTATGTCCAGAGAGCAGAGAGAAGCAGTTATGTCAGAGGTTAGCAGAGAGAAGCAGCTCTAATGGAGGTTAGCAGAGAGAAGCAGCTCTAATGGAGGTTAGCAGAGAGAAGCAGATCTAACAGAGGTTAGCAGAGAGAAGCAGCTCTAACAGAGGTTAGCAGAGAGAAGCAGCTCTAACAGAAGTTAGCAGAGAGAAGCAGCTCTAACAGAGGTTAGCAGAGAGAAGCAGCTCTAATGAAGGTTAGCAGAGAGCAGAGAGAAGCAGCTCTAACAGAGGTTAGCAAAGAGAAGCAGCTCTAACAGAGGTTAGCAGAGAGCAGAGAGAAGCAGCTCTAATGGAGGTTAGCAGAGAGCAGAGAGAAGCAGCTCTAACAGAGGTTAGCAGAGAGAAGCAGCTCTAACAGAGGTTAGCAGAGAGAAGCAGCTCTAACAGAGGTTAGCAGAGAGAAGCAGCTCTAATGGAGGTCAGCAGAGAGAAGCAGCTCTAATGGAGGTTAGCAGAGAGAAGCAGCTCTAACAGAGGTTAGCAGAGAGAAGCAGCTCTAATGGAGGTTAGCAGAGAGAAGCAGCTCTAATGGAGGTTAGCAGAGAGAAGCAGCTCTAACAGAGGTTAGCAGAGAGCAGAGAGAATCAGCTCTAACAGAGGTTAGCAGAGAGCAGAGAGAAGCAGCTCTAACAGAAGTTAGCAGAGAGAAGCAGCTCTAACAGAGGTTAGCAGAGAGCAGAGAGAATCAGCTCTAACAGAGGTTAGCAGAGAGCAGAGAGAAGCAGCTCTAACAGAAGTTAGCAGAGAGAAGCAGCTCTAACAGAGGTTAGCAGAGAGCAGAGAGAAGCAGCTCTAACAGAGGTTATCAGAGAGCAGAGAGAAGCAGCTCTAACAGAGGTTAGCAGAGAGCAGAGAGAAGCAGCTCTAATGGAGGTTAGCAGAGAGCAGAGAGAAGCAGCTCTAATGGAGGTTAGCAGAGAGCAGAGAGAAGCAGCTCTAACAGAGGTTAGCAGAGAGCAGAGAGAAGCAGCTCTAACAGAGGTTAGCAGAGAGCAGAGAGAAGCAGCTCTAACAGAGGTTAGCAGAGAGCAGAGAGAAGCAGCTCTAATGGAGTTGGGCAGAGAGAAGCAGCTCTAACAGAGGTTAGCAGAGAGCAGAGAGAAGCAGCTCTAATGGAGGTTAGCAGAGAGCAGAGAGAAGCAGCTCTAACAGAGGTTAGCAGAGAGCAGAGAGAAGCAGCTATAACAGAGGTTAGCAGAGAGCAGAGAGAAGCAGCTCTAACAGAGGTTAGCAGAGAGCAGAGAGAAGCAGCTATAACAGAGGTTAGCAGAGAGCAGAGAGAAGCAGCTCTAACAGAGGTTAGCAGAGAGCAGAGAGAAGCAGCTCTAATGGAGGTTAGCAGAGAGCAGAGAGAAGCAGCTCTAATGGAGGTTAGCGGAGAGAAGCAGCTCTAATGGAGGTTAGCAGAGAGAAGCAGCTCTAACAGAGGTTAGCAGAGAGAAGCAGCCGTGTAGTGGTGGTGGTGTGGTGTGGTGGGGCCTCAAGTCCCAGACTGGGAGTAAATTACTGGGTCTGGCATTCCTGCACTGACAGATGACAGAGTCTGCTCCCCAAATGGCAGCCTAATCCCTATATATATATATATATATATATATATATATAGTCCACTACTTTTGACCAGGGCTCATATAGGTTACCATTTGGGACACAGACAGAGGCCTATCGACTAGTTTTCTTCTCCTCCACATTGCAGCAGCAGAGACATTATGACTCTCTACTTCTGATAAGGGTGTTTCCTGCTATTCCTATAAAAACAAGTGGTATAGAGTTTAAAGGAAAGCAGTGTGTGTGGGGAGGGAGGGAGGGAGGGAGGGGAGAGAGAGAGGGAGGGAGGGAGGGGAGGGAGGGAGGGAGGGAGGGAGAGAGGGAGGGAGGGAGGGAGAGAGAGGTAGGGAGGGAGGTAGGGAGGGAGGGAGGGAGGGAGGGAGGGAGGGAGGGAGAAAGAGGGAGGGAGGGAGGGAGGGAGGGAGAAAGAGGTAGGGAGGGAGGGAGGGAGGGAGGGAGGGAGGGAGGGAGGGAGGGAGGGAGGGGGAGAGAGAGAGAGAGAGAGAGAGAGAGAGGGAGGGAGGGAGGGAGGGAGGGAGGGAGAGAGAGAGAGGGAGGGAGGGAGGGAGGGAGGGAGGGAGGGAGGGAGGGAGAGAGAGAGAGAGAGAGAGGGAGGGAGGGAGGGAGGGAGGGAGAGAGAGAGACAGAGAGAGAGAGGGAGGGAGGGAGGGAGGGAGGGAGGGAGGGAGGGAGGGAGGGAGGGAGGGAGGGAGGGGTTTGCTCTACACTGACCCTGAAATTAGAACATAGCCTTTCTAGAGTATAGCTGTGTGAGACCCGACCTGGTCTCAGAGCATTTTGTATTATTCTGTACCTAAATATGAGACACTCCATTTAGTATGATACATTGTCACCTTTCGTATGAGATGTAATAACTTGTGGATGGTCCCATCATTCATTTCGTACGATATGTTATGAATTACAATTCGTATGATATATTACGAATTTGCTAAATGTACAATATGTTACGGATTTGATAAACGTACAATATGTTACGGATTTGATAAACGTACAATATGTTACGAATGGTTAGGGGATGGTTAGGGGAAGTGTTATGGTTAGGGGAAGGGTTAGGGGAAGTGTTAGGGGACGTGTTATGGGAAGTGTTATGGTTAGGGGAAGTGTAGGGGAAGTGTTATTTAACATGATAAAGTAGTTGCAAAGTAGATCATAAGTAGTAAGTAGTTGAAAAGTTGCTAATTACCTAAAATGCTAAAGTTGTCCGTTATACGATTCGAACACGCAACGTTTGCATTTTTGCCTTAATTTAAGTAACCTTCTTTCTTTTTAAATTCATTTTTTAAAATTATTGTTTAATTAATATTGTAAACATACAATATACTTGCAGTGAAGCCGCTCAATAACTACATCGTACCAGTCATCCAACAGATTCAGAGCGACACACAGAAGCTTCCAGGTTCAATGTCCTGCTCAAGGACATGTTGACCGATCTACCACCAGGCCGAAAAACATGAACACGAACCCTCCAAGATCCCCCCCACAGTTCCCCAATAGCTGTCCCTCAACCATTCGAGACCCCTCCCACATTCCCCCCAGGAAGAAAAAATGAATAAAAATACAATGAATTCCATTCCCCCCCCCCAAGAACCCCCCCAATGCACCAACAACCAAGAGAATGAACCCCCCACCCCCAAGAACCCCCCCCCCCCATGCACCAACAACCAAGAGAATGAACCCCCACCCCCAAGAACCCCCCCCATGCACCAACAACCAAGAGAATGAACCCCCACCCCCAAGAACCCCCCCCATGCACCAACAACCAAGAGAATGAACCCCCACCCCCAAGAACCCCCCCAATGCACCAACAACCAAGAGAATGAACCCCCACCCCCAAGAACCCCCCCAATGCACCAACAACCAAGAGAAAGAACCCCCACCCCCAAGAACCCCCCCAATGCACCAACAACCAAGAGAATGAACCCCCACCCCCAAGAACCCCCCCAATGCACCAACAACCAAGAGAATGAACCCCCACCCCCAAGAACCCCCCCAATGCACCAACAACCAAGAGAATGAACCCCCACCCCCAAGAACCCCCCCAATGCACCAACAACCAAGAGAATGAACCCCCACCCCCAAGAACCCCCCCAATGCACCAACAACCAAGAGAATGAACCCCCACCCCCAAGAACCCCCCCATGCACCAACAACCAAGAGAATGAACCCCCACCCCCAAGAACCCCCCCCCATGCACCAACAACCAAGAGAATGAACCCCCACCCCCAAGAACCCCCCCAATGCACCAACAACCAAGAGAATGAACCCCCACCCCCAAGAACCCCCCCAATGCACCAACAACCAAGAGAATGAACCCCCACCCCTAATAACCCCCCCAATGCACCAACAACCAAGAGAATGAACCCCCACCCCCAAGAACCCCCCCAATGCACCAACAACCAAGAGAATGAACCCCCACCCCCAAGAACCCCCCCAATGCACCAACAACCAAGAGAATGAACCCCCACCCCCAAGAACCCCCCCAATGCACCAACAACCAAGAGACTCAACTAAAGAGAAAAAATGAACAGACAGCAAACATTAATGCAAAAAAGAATTAAACAAAATAATACATTTAATACAAAGGACATCAAGGACAAGTGAAATCATAACAGCAATGCCTACTGTATATGTTTGTGTGCATGTCTGGCACTATTACATGTATGTGTGTGTGTTCTTGTATGTGTTTATTTGAATGAGAGTGTGTGTGTATATGCATGTGTACAAACACCTGCAAGGCATCAGCCTCAGGCAAACCAGCATTAGTTGTAAAAACACTGCCACTTAGTGTCATTCAAATGTACTTTTATTAGGTTTTAATTTTTTAAATTTTACTTTTATCTTTGACCATCATTCTATCTCTCACACCGCAACTTCACTCCCACTTGTCTCCAATTCCACATCCCAACACTCAGCTTCCCTCAGCCCCTCCCACCTATCTCTGCTGGACACCCTCAGCCCATTCCATCTATCTCTGCTGGACACCCTCAGCCCATTCCATCTATCTCTGCTGGACACCCTCAGCCCATTCCATCTATCTCTGCTGGACACCCTCAGCCCATCCCATCTATCTCTGCTGGACACCCTCAGCCCCTCCCACCTATCTCTGCTGGACACCCTCAGCTCATTCCATCTATCTCTGCTGGACACCCTCAGCCCATTCCATCTATCTCTGCTGGACACCCTCAGCCCATTCCATCTATCTCTGCTGGACACCCTCAGCCCATTCCATCTATCTCTGCTGGACACTCTCAGCCCATCCCATCTATCTCTGCTGGACACCCTCAGCCCATCCCATCTATCTCTGCTGGACACCCTCAGCCCATTCCATCTATCTCTGCTGGACACTCTCAGCCCATCCCATCTATCTCTGCTGGACACCCTCAGCCCATCCCATCTATCTCTGCTGGACACCCTCAGCCCATCCCATCTATCTCTGCTGGACACCCACTTCGGGTTTCTACACAACACACCCTTCAACACATATCACATATGCTGTGATGTTTAACGTACAATTTCAATCTATCTAATCGAATAGAATCCACAGATTGCGAGTTGAAGATAAATACTTTTACTAAGAGTATTAGTATATTAGTAATTGACTGACCCAGTCTCTCCAAATCTCCTAACAGTACTATTTCTAGGGTCAATTTTAGTTCAATGCTATGCATTTTCAGCCATTCCTGAACCTGAGACCAGAAACAGGCTACCTGAGGGCAATACCAAAATAAATGGTCTATTGATTCTGTATCCTCACAACAAAATCTGCAGAGCTTCGATGACTTTATGTCCCAAATATTCTACATTTTGTTGTTGGCATGAATTCTATGTAATAATTTTAGCTGAAAAGCACGAAGTCTTGAATCTTGCATTGTTTTATATATCAACTCATACACCCTGTACCGTGGAATCGGTACATAAAAAATCTCTTCCCAACTATTTTGCAATCTGTATGGCACAGTTATCAACATCCTGGTCCTCAAATGAAACTGGTATACTTTCCTATTGATGCTATTTTTATTCCTCCGCCAGTTTTGATCCTTTATATTGGGCAGACAGACCAGTTCCCTACCTCCTCCCGCTGCCACCAGCCTCCTCCAGTTTTGATCCTTTATATTGGGCAGACAGACCAGTTCCCTACCTCCTCCCACTGCCACCTGCCTCCTCCAGTTTTGATCCTTTATATTGGGCAGACAGACCAGTTCCCCACCTCCTCCCGCTGCCACCAGCCTCCTCATAAATAGAGGTATTTTATCAACCAGCACATTGAGTTCAGCCATAATATTTGTTGTAATATTTGTTCTCTCTTTTCAGGGGGATGAAAATGAAATTGTAGCCAGCTCTGCAATGCTTGTTTGACATGGCAATCTGCACAAAGGCCATTTTTAAACAATAGATGAGCTTTTCTTAGTAATCTACTTGAGAACCATTTAGGGTTCAAATAAAACTTTTGAATGAGTGAAGCTTTTAGAGAGAGGTTTAGTGCTTTTATATTTAATAATCTCAACCCACCCAGTTCATATTCATTATATAGATAGGCTCGTTTTATTTTGTCTAGTTTAGCGTCCCAGATAATGCAAAATATTTTTTGCTCATATGATTTGAAAAATGAATCATCAGGAGTAGGCAGCGCCATAAGTAAGTGAGTAAACTGAGATATGACTAAGGAGTTAATCAGGGTAATTTTTCCATAAATAGACAGGTATGTACCTCTCTATGGTTGCAGGATCTTGTCTATTTTCACAAGTTTTCTGTTGAAATTCATTGTGGAGAGCTAATTTATATATTTTGTGATATGAATACCAAGTATGTCTACTTCACCATCAGCCCATTTTATAGGTAAACTGCAGGGTAATGTAAAAGTTCTATTTTCTAAGGATCCAATACGTAATATTGTACACTTATCATAATTATGTTTTAGTCCAGAGAGTACAGAATAGTTATCTAGATCTTTAATGAGACATTGCAGGGATCTAGCTTGGATATTGTACACTTATCATGATTAGGTTTTAGTCCAGAGAATACAGAAAAGTTATCTAGATCTTTAATGAGACATTGCAGGGATCTAGCTTGGATATTGTACACTTATCATAATTAGGTTTTATTCCAGAGAGTACAGAAAAGTTATCTAGATCTTTAATGAGACATTGCAGGGATCTAGCTTGGATATTGTACACTTATCATAATTAGGTTTTAGTCCAGAGAGTACAGAAAAGTTATCTAGATCTTTAATGAGACATTGCAGGGATCTAGCTTGGATATTGTACACTTATCATAATTAGGTTTTAGTCCAGAGAATACAGAAAAGTTATCTAGATCTTTAATGAGACATTGCAGGGATCTAGCTTGGATATTGTACACTTATCATAATTAGGTTTTAGTCCAGAGAGTACAGAAAAGTTATCTAGATCTTTAATGAGACATTGCAGGGATCTAGCTTGGATATTGTACACTTATCATAATTAGGTTTTATTCCAGAGAGTACAGAAAAGTTATCTTTAATGAGACATTGCAGGGATCTAGCTTGGATATTGTACACTTATCATAATTAGGTTTTAGTCCAGAGAGTACAGAAAAGTTATCTAGATCTTTAATGAGACATTGCAGGGATCTAGCTTGGATATTGTACACTTATCATAATTAGGTTTTAGTCCAGAGAGTACATAAAAGTTATCTAGATCTTTAATGAGATATTGCAGGGATCTAGCTTGGATATTGTACACTTATCATAATTAGGTTTTAGTCCAGAGAGTACAGAATAGTTATCTAGATCTTTAATGAGACATTGCAGGGATCTAGCTTGGATATTGTACACTCATCATAATTAGGTTTTAGTCCAGAGAGTAGAGAAAAGTTTTCTAGATCTTTAATGAGACATTGCAGGGATCTAGCTTGTGGACTTAATATAAAACTTGAGTCATCGGCATACATGGACACCTTTGTTTTTAAGCCTTGGATTTCTAATCCTCTAATGTTGTTATTGGATCTGATTTTAATAGCTAGCATTTCGATGGCCATAATGAATAGATATGGTGACAGCGGACACCCTTGTTTAACTCCCCTTGACAATTCAAAACTCTCTGAGAAGTAGCAATTATTTACTATTTTACACCTGGGGTTGCCATACATTATTTTTACCCATTTTATAAGAGAATTACCAAAATTGAAAAAATCCAGGCATTTATAAATAAAATCCAGTCTTACTTTATCAAATCCCTTTTCAAAATCGTATATGTTTATAATAATCTTATATGCTTCTTATATGTTTCATGATGTTCTATTATTTCTAGTAGTTGTCGTATATTATCTCCAATGTATCGTCCATGTAAAAAACCTGTCTGATCAGGATGAACAATACCTGGTAAAACCCTTTTAAACTTCTGTCTTATTTAACCATACCAAACATAACATATCATACTAATTTGAGTATCCTGGAACTATGTTTACTATGTTACGTCTAGTCTGTGAGACCAGGCTATTGTATCGCATCATTTTTTGTTGTTGTCTCAACTAATTAGGTTAAAACATCTGCATTTTTTTGACTTAACATTGTGAGTTATCCCAATACGGAGACTTGATTACACATAGGTGGATTGTATTTATCATCATTAGTTATTTAGGTCAGCATTGGATCATTCAGAGATCCTCACTGAACTTCTGGAGAGAGTTTGCTGCACTGAAAGTAAAGGGGCTGAATAATTTAGCACGCCCAATTTTTTCAGTTTTTGATTTGTTAAAAAAGTTTGAAATATCCAATAAATGTCGTTTCACTTCATGATTGTGTCCCACTTGTTGTTGATTCTTCACAAAAAAATACAGTTTTATATCTTTATGTTTGAAGCCTGAAATGTGGCAAAAGGTCGCAAAGTTCAAGGGGGCCGAATACTTTCGCAAGGCACTGTATATATTAAATCTACTTGCCATGATGAAAGATGGGTTATTATAGAATGCTTAAGTAACTGTTTCTTCCTTCTTTTCTTACTTCATGCGTTTTGGCATGTGTGTGTTTGAGACATATGTGTTGTATGACATATGTGTTGTATGACATATGTGTTGTATGACATATGTGTTGTATGACATATGTGTTGTATGTATCTTGGCATGTGAGTTTTATGTTCTTTGCATGTGATTCTCTGTAGGCCTGTAGAAATACATGGGTATATAGTACACAGAGTCACGGAATGATCTGTTTGCATATGTTCAACATTTATTATTGAGGTCTTATTTTTTTATTTAACCTTTTATTTAACTAGGCAAGTCAGTTAATAACAAATTCTTATTTTTTCAATGACGGCCTACCGGGGAACAGTGGGTTAATTAACTGCCTTGTTCAGGGGGCAGAACAACATATTTTTACCTTGTCAGCTCAGGGATTCGATCTTGCAACCTTTTGTTACTAGTCCAACACTCTAACCACTAGGCTACCTGCTGGTTACTAGTCCAACACTCTAACCACTAGGCTACCTGCTGGTTACTAGTCCAACACTCTAACCACTAGGCTACCTGCTGGTTACTAGTCCAACGCTCTAACCACTAGGCTACCTGCCTCTAACCACTAGGCTACCTGCTGGTTACTAGTCCAATACTCTTACCACTAGGCTACCTGCTGTTTACTAGTCCAACACTCTAACCACTAGACTACCTGCTGGTTACTAGTCCAACACTCTAACCACTAGACTACCTGCTGGTTACTAGTCCAACACTCTAACCACTAGGCTACCTGCTGGTTACTAGTCCAACACTCTAACCACTAGGCTACCTGCTGGTTACTAGTCCAACGCTCTAACCACTAGGCTACCTGCCTCTAACCACTAGGCTACCTGCTGTTTACTAGTCCAACACTCTAACCACTAGACTACCTGCTGGTTACTAGTCCAACACTCTAACCACTAGGCTACCTGCTGGTTACTAGTCCAACACTCTAACCACTAGGCTACCTGCTGGTTACTAGTCCAACACTCTAACCACTAGGTTACCTGCTGGTTACTAGCCCACACTCTAACCACTAGGCTACCTGCTGGTTACTGACCTAACACTCTAACCACTAGGCTACCTGCTGGTTACTAGTCCAACACTCTAACCACTAGGCTACCTGCTGGTTACTAGTCCAACACTCTAACCACTAGGCTACCTGCTGGTTACTAGTCCAACACTCTAACCACTAGACTACCTGCTGGTTACTAGTCCAACACTCTAACCACTAGGCTACATGCTGGTTACTAGTCCAACACTCTAACCACTAGGCTACCTGCTGGTTACTAGTCCAACACTCTAACCACTAGGCTACCTGCTGGTTACTAGTCCAACACTCTAACCACTAGACTACCTGCTGGTTACTAGTCCAACACTCTAACCACTAGGCTACCTGCTGGTTACTAGTCCAACACTCTAACCACTAGGTTACCTGCTGGTTACTAGCCCAACGCTCTAACCACTAGGCTACCTGCTGGTTACTGACCTAACACTCTAACCACTAGGCTACCTGCTGGTTACTAGTCCAACACTCTAACCACTAGGCTACCCGCTGGTTACTAGTCCAAAGCTCTAACCACTAGGCTACCTGCTGGTTACTGTTCCAACGCTCTAACCACTAGACTACCTGCTGGTTACTAGTCCAACGCTCGAACCACTAGGCTACCTGCTGGTTACTAGTCCAACGCTCTAACCACTAGGTTACCTGCTGGTTACTAGTCCAACGCTCTAACCACTAGGCTACCTGCTGGTTACTAGCCCAACGCTCTAACCACTAGCCTACCTGCCTCTAACCACTAGACTACCTGCTGGTTACTAGTCCAACACTCTAACCACTAGGCTACCTGCTGGTTACTAGTCCAATGCTCTAACCACTACGCTACCTGCTGGTTACTAGTCCACACTCTAACCACTAGGCTACCTGCTGGTTACTAGCCCACACTCTAACCACTAGGCTACCTGCTGGTTACTAGCCCAACACTCTAACCACTAGGCTACCTGCTGGTTGCTAGTCCAACACGCTAACCACTAGGCTACCTGCTGGTTACTGACCCAACACTCTAACCACTAGGCTACCTGCTGGTTACTAGTCCAACACGCTAACCACTAGGCTACCTGCTGGTTACTGCCCCAACACTCTAACCACTAGGCTACCTGCTGGTTACTAGTCCAACGCTCTAACCACTAGGCTACCTGCTGGTTACTAGTCCAACACTCTAACCACTAGGCTACCTGCTGGTTACTGACCCAACACACTAACCACTAGGCTACCTGCTGGTTACTAGTCCAACACTCTAACCACTAGGCTACCTGCTGGTTACTAGTCCAACACTCTAACCACTAGGCTACCTGCTGGTTACTAGTCCAACACTCTAACCACTAGACTACCTGCTGGTTACTGCCCCAACACTCTAACCACTAGGCTACCTGCTGGTTACTAGTCCAACACTAACCACTAGGTTACCTGCTGGTTACTAGTCCAACGCTCTAACCACTAGGCTACCTGCTGGTTACTGCCCCAACACTCTAACCACTAGGCTACCTGCTGGTTACTAGTCCAACACTCTAACCACTATGCTGCCTGCTGGTTACTGCCCCAACACTCTAACCACTAGGCTACCTGCTGGTTACTGCCCCAACACTCTAACCACTAGGCTACCTGCTGGTTACTAGTCCAACGCTCTAACCACTAGGCTAACTGCTGGTTACTGCCCCAACACTCTAACCACTAGGCTACCTGCTGGTTACTAGTCCAACACTCTAACCACTAGGCTACCTGCTGGTTACTGCCCCAACACTCTAACCACTAGGCTACCTGCTGGTTACTAGTCCAACACTAACCACTAGGCTACCTGCCGCCTCTACACTCTAACCACTAGGCCATCAGAAAAAGGGAGAAAGAGACGTGTTAATGAAGTGTCCCTCTTCAGGGAACTGTCATTTACATGTGTATATGTGTACTACACCTAGCTATAACCTTTCAGGTAGAGCCTGGTTTCTTTCATAACCCACATACTGATAGAGTCCCTCTAATGTGATATACAGCTGTCTGATAGAGATTTACAGTACCTCTAATGTGATATACAGCTGTCTGATAGAGACGTCCCTCTAATGTGATATACAGCTGTCTGATAGAGATTTACAGTACCTCTAATGTGATATACAGCTGTCTGATAGAGATTTACAGCACCTCTAATGTGATATACAGCTGTCTGATAGAGATTTACAGTACCTCTAATGTGATATACAGCTTGCTAATTGCAACACATTCCCCTGTATTACTGTAGCACCTAGATCGGAAACATGTCTATGGTGAACGGCTGAATTAGACTCTAGTGGAGACTGTCTTCCCTTTTATTTATTGTGGTAGAGAAGACGAAGTTGCCAGAAGCACTCAGTTTAATCATACTCGTGTGAATGTGTGTGTGTGTGTGTGTGTGTGTGTGTGTGTGTGTTTTGGCCATGTGCCACTGCTGACTCAATAACGCAAAGGCCTGGGAAACTGCCAACTGCTCCAAATGAACTACCGCTGCGTACACACACACACACACACACACACACACACACACACACACACACACACAACACACAACACACAACACACAACACACAACACACAACACACAACACACAACACACAACACACAACACACAACACAACACACAACGCACAACACACAACACACGCAGACAAATCTCTCGTTCTGCCCCCTGAACAGGCAGTTAACCCACTGTTCCTAGGCCGTCATTGTAAATAAGAATTTGTTCTTAACTGACTTGCCTAGTTAAATAAAGGTTAAAATAGATATATATATATTTTAAAAAGACACACACCTGCTGTGACAAAACTCTGCCTCAACCCAGTTACTGTATATTGTCTGTATTTCACAATAATCACAATTACCTTTATTTATGGAGACCTTTTTATACAGACTTTAAGTGTGGTAAAAAAATAATAATTGTAGTTTGTAGTTAGATTAGCATTTCATTTGTGTGCTTCAACATCAAAGCTGCATAGTTATAATAACATATTTTAAACATGCTACTATTAGCATGCTATTATATTTTAAACATCTCTGCGGTAGGGGGGGGCACATGTGGTGTTAAACATCTCTACGGTAGGGGGGGCCACATGTGGTGTTAAACATCTCTACGGTAGGGGGGGGGGCACATGTGGTGTTAAACATCTCTACGGTAGGGGGGGCCACATGTGGTGTTAAACATCTCTACGGTTGGGGGGGCCACATGTGGTGTTAAACATCTCTACGGTAGGGGGGGCCACATGTGGTGTTAAACATCTCTACGGTAGGGGGGGCACATGTGGTGTTAAACATCTCTACGGTAGGGGGGGGGCACATGCGGTGTTAAACATCTCTGCGGTAGGGGGGCCACATGTGGTGTTAAACATCTCTACGGTAGGGGCCACATGTGGTGTTAAACATCTCTACGGTAGGGGCCACATGTGGTGTTAAACATCTCTACGGTAGGGGGGGGGCACATGTGGTGTTAAACATCTCTACGGTAGGGGGGGCCACATGTGGTGTTAAACATCTCTACGGTAGGGGGGGCCACATGTGGTGTTAAACATCTCTACGGTAGGGGGGGGGCACATGTGGTGTTAAACATCTCTACGGTAGGGGGGGCCACATGTGGTGTTAAACATCTCTACGGTAGGGGGGGCCACATGTGGTGTTAAACACCTCTACGGTAGGGGGGGCCACATGTGGTGTTAAACATCTCTACGGTAGGGGGGGGCACATGTGGTGTTAAACATCTCTACGGTAGGGGGGCGGGGGGGGGGCACATGTGGTGTTAAACATCTCTACGGTAGGGGGGGGGCCACATGTGGTGTTAAACATCTCTACGGTAGGGGCCACATGTGGTGTTAAACATCTCTGCGGTAGGGGCCACATGTGGTGTTAAACATCTCTACGGTAGGGGCCACATGTGGTGTTAAACATCTCTACGGTAGGGGGGGGCCACATGTGGTGTTAAACATCTCTACGGTAGGGGGGGGCACATGTGGTGTTAAACATCTCTACGGTAGGGGGGGCCACATGTGGTGTTAAACATCTCTACGGTAGGGGGGGCCACATGTGGTGTTAAACATCTCTACGGTAGGGGGGGCCACATGTGGTGTTAAACATCTCTACGGTAGGGGGGGCCACACGTGGTGTTAAACATCTCTACGGTAGGGGCCACATGTGGTGTTAAACATCTCTACGGTAGGGGGGGCCACATGTGGTGTTAAACATCTCTGTGGTAGGGGCCACATGTGGTGTTAAACGTCTCTACGGTAGGGGGGCCACATGTGGTGTTAAACATCTCTACGGTAGGGGCCACATGTGGTGTTAAACATCTCTGCGGTAGGGGCCACATGTGGTGTTAAACATCTCTACGGTAGGGGCCACATGTACTCAGATGTAATCTTAATCTTACATTTCTGAGGTAAACTTTCTTATTATGACTGTTAGATATGCTTTATTTAACTAGGCAAGTCAGTTAAGACATGGGGTGGCAGGGTAGCCTAGTGGTTAGAGCGTTGGACTAGTAACTGGAAGGTTGCAAGTTCAAACCCCCGAGGTGACAAGGTTCAAATGTGTCGTTCTGCCCCTGAACAGGCAGCTAACCCGCTGTTCCAAGGCCGTCATTGAAAATAAGAATTTGTTCTTAACTGACTTGCCTAGTTAAATAAAGGTAAAAATGAAGGCCTACTAGGGAACAGTGGGTTAACTGCCTTGTTCAGGGGGCAGAACGACAGATCTTTACCTTGTCAGCTCGGGGATTCGATCTAACAACCTTTCGGTGACTGGCCCAGTGCTCTAAGCACTAGGCTACCTGCCGGCCCATGGTTGTCTCACCCTTCAAATGCAAGTCACTCTGGATAAGACGATTAACGAGCTTAATGACTACGTTGACAAATGTCAACTTTTGAATATAAAACACCCAATGTTTGTTTTATACATTTATATGAATAGAATAAGCCTAATTAATATAATAATAATAATAATAATGGCTATTGTGAAACAATTTGTTGCCAAGAATAGTAGGCTACTACAATTTTCAAAATATACTTTTGAACACTAGTTCTGTTAGCAGCATTTATGCCTAGTTAGTACAATGTGAGAGGAAGTATCCAAGCCAATTATTTACCTATACACACTAGTTGACTTTTTGGGCTCCAGAGAGGAGCAGCGGTCCTCATCTCAGTGCAACAGGTGTCACTACAGTCCCTGGTTCAAATCCAGGCTGTATCACAACTGGCTGTGATTGGGAATCCCATCGGGCGGCGCACAATTGGACCAGCGTCGTCTGGGTTTAGCTGGGGTAGGCTGTCATTGTAAATAATAAGTTGTTTTTAACTGTCTTGCCTAGTTAAATTAAGGTTATATTATTATTTTTTATTTTTTTTAAATGACAGTTATGGGATTGAAGCCACAGGGTCTTGGTACTCGCCCACCATTGTAAAAAAATATTCTGGAAGTTATAGAAATGAAATGTATTAAATGTCTACGTTCATTTTGACATGTTTATTATACTACAGACACTTTAATGCATACTTTTAAATTATATTATGTCAGCTAAACATATATATATATATTTTGAAATATGTAAAAACATTTTCCTCAAAGTATACTTTCTTGAGAGCACTAATGTTACTGTCCCCACTACAACAACAAAAATACTTAAATACATGTAATTTGTCCTTGAAACATTTCATTGAAATGTAGAATTCGATTCATTCCTATGGAGGACTGTTCCCACTGGAGAGAGCCAATATGGCCGACCGGTGGCTTCTAAACCATCTCATTGGCCAAAACACAGCATCAGAGTTTAAATACATCATAGCATCAGAGTTTAAATACATCATAGCATCAGAGTTTAAATACATCATAGCATCAGAGTTTAAATACATCATAGCATCAGAGTTTAAATACATCATAGCATCAGAGTTTAAATACATCATAGCATCAGAGTTTAGATACATCATAGCATCAGAGTTTAGATACATCATAGCATCAGAGTTTAGATACATCATAGCATCAGAGTTTAGATACATCATAGCATCAGAGTTTAGATACATCATAGCATCAGAGTTTAGATACATCATAGCATCAGAGTTTAAATACATCATAGCATCAGAGTTTAAATACATAGCATCAGAGTTTAAATACATCATAGCATCAGAGTTTAAATACATCATAGCATCAGAGTTTAGATACATCATAGCATCAGAGTTTAGATACATCATAGCATCAGAGTTTAAATACATCATAGCATCAGAGTTTAGATACATCATAGCATCAGAGTTTAGATACATCACAGCATCAGAGTTTAAATACATCATAGCATCAGAGTTTAGATACATCATAGCATCAGAGTTTAGATACATCATAGCATCAGAGTTTAAATACATCATAGCATCAAAGTTTAAATACATCATAGCATCAGAGTTTAAATATATCATAGCATCAGAGTTTAGATACATCATAGCATCAGAGTTTAGATACATCATAGCATCAGAGTTTAAATACATCATAGCATCAGAGTTTAAATACATCATAGCATCAGAGTTTAAATACATCATAGCATCAGAGTTTAAATACATCATAGCATCAGAGTTTAAATACATCATAGCATCAGAGTTTAGATACATCATAGCATCAGAGTTTAGATACATCATAGCATCAGAGTTTAGATACATCATAGCATCAGAGTTTAGATACATCATAGCATCAGAGTTTAGATACATCATAGCATCAGAGTTTAGATACATCATAGCATCAGAGTTTAAATACATCATAGCATCAGAGTTTAAATACATAGCATCAGAGTTTAAATACATCATAGCATCAGAGTTTAAATACATCATAGCATCAGAGTTTAGATACATCATAGCATCAGAGTTTAGATACATCATATTATCAGAGTTTAAATACATCATAGCATCAGAGTTTAGATACATCATAGCATCAGAGTTTAGATACATCACAGCATCAGAGTTTAAATACATCATAGCATCAGAGTTTAGATACATCATAGCATCAGAGTTTAGATACATCATAGCATCAGAGTTTAAATACATCATAGCATCAAAGTTTAAATACATCATAGCATCAGAGTTTAAATATATCATAGCATCAGAGTTTAGATACATCATAGCATCAGAGTTTAGATACATCATAGCATCAGAGTTTAGATACATCATAGCATCAGAGTTTAGATACATCATATCATCAGAGTTTAAATACATCATAGCATCAGAGTTTAGATACATCATAGCATCAGAGTTTAGATACATCATAGCATCAGAGTTTAAATACATAGCATCAGAGTTTAAATACATCATAGCATCAGAGTTTAAATACATCATAGCATCAGAGTTTAGATACATCATAGCATCAGAGTTTAGATACATCATAGCATCAGAGTTTAGATACATCATAGCATCAGAGTTTAAATACATCATAGCATCAGAGTTTAAATACATAGCATCAGAGTTTAAATACATCATAGCATCAGAGTTTAAATACATCATAGCATCAGAGTTTAAATACATCATAGCATCAGAGTTTAGATACATCATAGCATCAGAGTTTAGATACATCATAGCATCAGAGTTTAGATACATCATAGCATCAGAGTTTAGATACATAGCATCAGAGTTTAGATACATCATAGCATCAGAGTTTAGATACATCATATCATCAGAGTTTAGATACATCATAGCATCAGAGTTTAGATACATCATAGCATCAGAGTTTAGATACATAGCATCAGAGTTTAGATACATCATAGCATCAGAGTTTAGATACATCATAGCATCAGAGTTTAGATACATCATAGCATCAGAGTTTAGATACATCATAGCATCAGAGTTTAGATACATATCATCAGAGTTTAGATACATCATAGCATCAGAGTTTAGATACATCATATCATCAGAGTTTAAATACATCATAGCATCAGAGTTTAGATACATCATAGCATCAGAGTTTAGATACATCATAGCATCAGAGTTTAGATACATCATAGCATCAGAGTTTAGATACATCATAGCATCAGAGTTTAAATACATAGCATCAGAGTTTAAATACATCATAGCATCAGAGTTTAAATACATCATAGCATCAGAGTTTAAATACATCATAGCATCAGAGTTTAGATACATCATAGCATCAGAGTTTAGATACATCATAGCATCAGAGTTTAAATACATCATAGCATCAGAGTTTAGATACATCACAGCATCAGAGTTTAAATACATCATAGCATCAGAGTTTAAATACATCATAGCATCAGAGTTTAGATACATCATAGCATCAGAGTTTAGATACATCATAGCATCAGAGTTTAGATACATCATAGCATCAGAGTTTAGATACATAGCATCAGAGTTTAGATACATCATAGCATCAGAGTTTAGATACATCATAGCATCAGAGTTTAGATACATCATAGTATCAGAGTTTAAATACATCATAGCATCAGAGTTTAAATACATAGCATCAGAGTTTAAATACATCATAGCATCAGAGTTTAAATACATCATATCATCAGAGTTTAGATACATCATAGCATCAGAGTTTAGATACATCATAGCATCAGAGTTTAAATACATCATAGCATCAGAGTTTAGATACATCATAGCATCAGAGTTTAGATACATCATAGCATCAGAGTTTAAATACATCATAGCATCAGAGTTTAAATACATCACAGCATCAGAGTTTAGATACATCATAGCATCAGAGTTTAGATACATCATAGCATCAGAGTTTAAATACATCATAGCATCAGAGTTTAAATACATCATAGCATCAGAGTTTAAATACATCATAGCATCAGAGTTTAAATACATCATAGCATCAGAGTTTAAATACATCATAGCATCAGAGTTTAGATACATCATAGCATCAGAGTTTAGATACATCATAGCATCAGAGTTTAGATACATCATAGCATCAGAGTTTAGATACATCATAGCATCAGAGTTTAGATACATCATAGCATCAGAGTTTAGATACATCATAGCATCAGAGTTTAAATACATCATAGCATCAGAGTTTAAATACATAGCATCAGAGTTTAAATACATCATAGCATCAGAGTTTAAATACATCATAGCATCAGAGTTTAGATACATCATAGCATCAGAGTTTAGATACATCATAGCATCAGAGTTTAAATACATCATAGCATCAGAGTTTAGATACATCATAGCATCAGAGTTTAGATACATCACAGCATCAGAGTTTAAATACATCATAGCATCAGAGTTTAGATACATCATAGCATCAGAGTTTAGATACATCATAGCATCAGAGTTTAAATACATCATAGCATCAAAGTTTAAATACATCATAGCATCAGAGTTTAAATATATCATAGCATCAGAGTTTAGATACATCATAGCATCAGAGTTTAGATACATCATAGCATCAGAGTTTAGATACATCATAGCATCAGAGTTTAGATACATCATATCATCAGAGTTTAAATACATCATAGCATCAGAGTTTAGATACATCATAGCATCAGAGTTTAGATACATCATAGCATCAGAGTTTAAATACATAGCATCAGAGTTTAAATACATCATAGCATCAGAGTTTAAATACATCATAGCATCAGAGTTTAGATACATCATAGCATCAGAGTTTAGATACATCATAGCATCAGAGTTTAGATACATCATAGCATCAGAGTTTAGATACATCATAGCATCAGAGTTTAAATACATCATAGCATCAGAGTTTAGATACATCATAGCATCAGAGTTTAGATACATCATAGCATCAGAGTTTAAATACATCATAGCATCAGAGTTTAAATACATCACAGCATCAGAGTTTAGATACATCATAGCATCAGAGTTTAGATACATCATAGCATCAGAGTTTAAATACATCATAGCATCAGAGTTTAAATACATCATAGCATCAGAGTTTAAATACATCATAGCATCAGAGTTTAAATACATCATAGCATCAGAGTTTAGATACATCATAGCATCAGAGTTTAGATACATCATAGCATCAGAGTTTAGATACATCATAGCATCAGAGTTTAGATACATAGCATCAGAGTTTAGATACATCATAGCATCAGAGTTTAGATACATCATATCATCAGAGTTTAGATACATCATAGCATCAGAGTTTAGATACATCATAGCATCAGAGTTTAGATACATAGCATCAGAGTTTAGATACATCATAGCATCAGAGTTTAGATACATCATAGCATCAGAGTTTAGATACATCATAGCATCAGAGTTTAGATACATCATAGCATCAGAGTTTAGATACATAGCATCAGAGTTTAGATACATCATAGCATCAGAGTTTAGATACATCATATCATCAGAGTTTAAATACATCATAGCATCAGAGTTTAGATACATCATAGCATCAGAGTTTAGATACATCATAGCATCAGAGTTTAGATACATCATAGCATCAGAGTTTAGATACATCATAGCATCAGAGTTTAAATACATAGCATCAGAGTTTAAATACATCATAGCATCAGAGTTTAAATACATCATAGCATCAGAGTTTAAATACATCATAGCATCAGAGTTTAGATACATCATAGCATCAGAGTTTAGATACATCATAGCATCAGAGTTTAAATACATCATAGCATCAGAGTTTAGATACATCACAGCATCAGAGTTTAAATACATCATAGCATCAGAGTTTAAATACATCATAGCATCAGAGTTTAGATACATCATAGCATCAGAGTTTAGATACATCATAGCATCAGAGTTTAGATACATCATAGCATCAGAGTTTAGATACATAGCATCAGAGTTTAGATACATCATAGCATCAGAGTTTAGATACATCATAGCATCAGAGTTTAGATACATCATAGTATCAGAGTTTAAATACATCATAGCATCAGAGTTTAAATACGTAGCATCAGAGTTTAAATACATCATAGCATCAGAGTTTAAATACATCATATCATCAGAGTTTAGATACATCATAGCATCAGAGTTTAGATACATCATAGCATCAGAGTTTAAATACATCATAGCATCAGAGTTTAGATACATCATAGCATCAGAGTTTAGATACATCATAGCATCAGAGTTTAAATACATCATAGCATCAGAGTTTAAATACATCACAGCATCAGAGTTTAGATACATCATAGCATCAGAGTTTAGATACATCATAGCATCAGAGTTTAAATACATCATAGCATCAGAGTTTAAATACATCATAGCATCAGAGTTTAAATACATCATAGCATCAGAGTTTAAATACATCATAGCATCAGAGTTTAGATACATCATAGCATCAGAGTTTAGATACATAGCATCAGAGTTTAGATACATCATTGCATCATAAATCCAGGGGTTCGATACAGAGCCTTCAGAAAGTATTCACACCCCTTGACTCTTTCCAGATTTTGTTGTGTTACAGACTTAATTTAAAAAATATTACATTTAGATTGTGTGTCACTGACCTACACACACTACCCCAAAATCAAAGTGAATTCATGTTTTTACAAAAACATTTTTACAAAATAATAAAAAATGAAAATGTCTTGGGTCAATAAGTATTCAACCCCTTTGTTATGGCAATAAATACGTTCAGTAGTAAACAATAATATGTTGGATGGATAGAATAGAATAGAAGTGTTTAATATGAGTTTTGAATGACTACCTCATCTCTGGTCTCCACACATACAATCATCTGTAAGGTCCCTCAGTCGAGCAGTGAATTTCAAACACAGAATCAACCACAAAGACAGAGGTTTTTTAATGCCTCTCAAAGAAGGGCAACTATTGGTAGATGGTTGAATATCCCTATGTGGATGGTGAAGTTATTAATTACACTTTGGATGGTGTATCAATATACCCAGTCACTACAAAGAAACAGGCGTCCTACTTAACTCAGTTGCCGGAGAGGAAGGAAACTGCTCAGGGATTTCACATTGAGGACAATGGTGACTTTCAAACAGTTACAGAGTGTAATGGCTGTGAGGATCAACAACATTGTAGTTACTCCACAATACTAACCTAAAGGACAGAGTGAAAAGAAGGAAGCCAGAATTTAAATATTCCAAAACATGCGTCCTGTTTGCAACAAGGCACTATAGTAACACTGCAGTTAAGCAGTTAACATTTTGTCCTGAAAGTGTTATGTTTGGGACAAATCCAATACAACACATTACGGAGTACCACTCTCCATATTTTCAAGCATAGTGGTGGCTGCATCATGTTATGGGTATGCTTGTCATCATTACACAGATAGACTCACAGCTGTAATCACTGCCAAAGTTGCTTCTACAAAGTATTGACCCAGAGGTGTGAATACCTATGTAAATATCTGTATTAATTTATTTTTTAAATTAGCAAACTTTTCTATAAACATGTTTTCACATTGTCATTATGGCTGTAACATTCAGGCTGTAACACAACAAAATGTGGAATAAGTCAAGGGGTATGAATACTTTCTGAAGTCATTGTACATCCTTGATCCTAGCAGAAGGTCAATCACAAATCAAATCCAATTTCCAAACAGTTTGTGTTAAGCTGCTAATAAGTAATGCTGCCATTAGTTAGCTATTCAAAGGATGTCATAGTGATTTAATTAAGGCCTGGTTACTGTGGACCAGATGGCTGCACTGTTGACCTATCGAACCCTAACCCAATCGTGGCTACGCTAATCCACTGGACCTGCACTGTTTTAATCAAGGGAGCTTTATAGCTAGTTAGCGCCATCACAAACTCCTCAAGTTAATGCTAGCTAGCGCGGCTATCATTAAAGCCTCAGGTTAATGTTTGAATGTGCGTCAGGGTGACTTTGTGTTTGCTAATCACAGAGGTGAGAGACTGAGTCCAGACTGATACGCCGTCCACCATTCTGTGTCTATTAAAGTGTAGAGTAGTATATCGCTGTACATTTAACCATTCAATTGGAATAGTTAAACAGTGTAAGAAGGACGGCGTGCAGAACAATGAGCCTGTATACTTTTTTTATAGCAAAATACAGAAATGAAAAGATTTGCATTATATTTTTTGCAAAACATAATCTGCCAGAAAAGATGTTGTGCGTCATTAATTAACAACAAGCTGTGTGTTGGTGCATTGTGCCAGATATAAGCTCTTTTAGAACCATGCCACAGTTGAGTTTCACATTCCACCAATAGAAGCTTATAGACCCTGAAGAGAAAGATTAGCCAGAGTAAACACAGTGAGCACCAGTCACTAGGGGGGTTTGTTCACATCGGCGTGTGTCGGTCGGTCTTTCCCTGTCCATCTACAGCACCAGTCAAAAGTTTGGACACACCTACTAATTCAATGGGTCTTTATTTGTACTATTTTCTACATTGTAGAATAACAGTGAAGACATCAACACTATGAAATAACACAGATGGAATCATGTAGTAACCAAAAAAGTGTTAAACAATATATTTTATCTGTGAGATTCTTCAAAGTAACTACCCTTTGCCTTGATGACAGCTTTGCACACACTTGGCATTCTCTCAACCAGCTTCATGGGGTAGTCACCTGGAATGCATTTAAATTAACATGTGCGCCAAGTTAAAAGTTAATTTGTAGTATTTCTTTCCTTCTGAATGCGTTTGAGCCAGTCAGTTGTGTTGTGACAAGGTAGGGTTGTTACACAGAAGATAGTCCTATTTGGTAAAAGACCAAGTCCATATTATGGCAAGAATAGGTGAAATAGTAAAGAGAAACGACAGTCCGTCATTACTTTAAGACACGAAGGTCAGTCAATCCTTAAAATGTCAAGAATTTTTAAAGTTTCTTCAAGTGAAGTCGCAAAAACCATCAAGCGCTATGATGAAACTGTCTCTCATAAGGACCACCACAGGAAAGCAAGACCCAGAGTTACCTGCTGCAGAGGATAGGTTCATTAGAGTTACCAGCCTCAGAAATTGCAGCCCAAATAAATGCTTCACAGAGTTCAAGTCAAATCAAATCAAATATTATTGGTCGTATACACATGTTTAGCACATGTTATTGTGGGTGTAGTGAAATGCTTGTGTTTCTAGCTCCAACAGGGCAGTAATATCTAACAATTCACAACAATACACACATATCTAAAACTAAACATTATTAAAGTGACCAGTGATTCAATGTCTACGTACCTACAGCAGCCTATAAGGTGCAGGGTTGAGTAACCGGGTGGTAGCCGGCTAGTGATGGCAATTTAACAGTCAGATGGCCTTGAGATAGAAGCTGTTTTTCAGTCTCTCGGTTTCAGCTTTGATGCACCTGTACTGACCTCGCCTTTTGGATGATAGCGGGGTGAACAGACAGGGTGTTTGATATCCTTGATGATCTTTTTGGCCTTCCTGTGACATCAGGTGGTGTTGGTGTCCTGGAGGGCAGGTAGTTTAACCCCGGTGATGTGTTAGGCAGACCGCACCACCCTCTGGAGATCCCTGTGGTTGCAGGCGGTGCAGTTTCCGTACCAGGCGGTGATACAGCCCGACAGGGTGCTCTCGGTGGTGCATCCCTCTACTGTTTCCTGAAGTCTGAATTGGTCCGCCCACACAGACAGCATTGTGAAGAAGGCGCAGCAGCGCCTCTTCAACCTCAGGAGGCTGAAGAAATTCGGCTTGTCACCAAAAGCACTCACAAACTTCTACAGATGCACAATCGAGAGCATCCTGGCGGGCTGTATCACCGCCTGGTACGGCAATGCTCCGCCCACAACCGTAAGGCTCTCCAGAGGGTAGTGAGGTCTGCACAACGCATCACCGGGGGCAAACTACCTGCCCTTCAGGACACCTACACCACCCGATGTTACAGGAAGGCCATAAAGATCATCAAGGACAACAACCACCCGAGCCACTGCCTGTTCACCCCGCTATCATCCAGAAGGCGAGGTCAGTACAGGCGCATCAAAGCTGGGACCGAGAGACTGAAAAACAGCTTCTATCTCAAGGCCATCAGACTGTTAAACAGCCACCACTAACATTGAGTGGCTGCTGCCAACACACTGACTCAACTCCAGCCACTTTAATAATGGGAATTGATGGGAAATGATGTAAAATATATCACTAGCCACTTTAAACAATGCTACCTAATATAATGTTTACATACCCTACATTATTCATCTCATATGTATACGTATATACTGTACTCTATATCATCTACTGCATCTTTATGTAATACATGTATCACTAGCCACTTTAACTATGCCACTTTGTTTACATGCTCATCTCATATGTATATACTGTACTCAATACCATCTACTGTATCTTGCCTATGCCGCTCTGTACCATCACTCATTCATATATCTTTATGTACATATTCTTTATCCCCTTACACTTGTGTGTATAAGACAGTAGTTTTGGAATTGTTAGTTAGATTACTTGTTGGTTATTACTGCATTGTCGGAACTAGAAGCACAAGCATTTCGCTACACTCGCATTAACATCTGCTAACCATGTGTATGTGACAAATAAAATTGGATTTGATTTTGATTTGATTTGATTTGATTTGAAGTCCACGTTCAGCACCTTTGTTTTGTTGACGTTGAAGGAGAGGTTATTTTCCTGGCACCACCCTCCCAGGGCCCTCGCCTCCTCCCTGATGGCTGTCTCGTCATTGTTGATAATCAAGGCCTACTACTGTTGTGTCATCTGCAAACTTGATGATTGAGTTGGAGGCGTTTTTTTGCATTTCATGTGTGTTTGTAATTTTGTAGTCCTCAGAAGTGTAGCTGTTTGACGTTTTTGTTATTTTGTAGTCCTCAGAAGTGCATCTGTTTGACGTTTTTGTTATTTTGTAGTCCTCAGAAGTGCAGCTGTTTGACGTTTTTGTTATTTTGTAGTCCTCAGAAGTGCAGCTGTTTGACGTTTTTGTTATTTTGTAGTCCTCAGAAGTGCAGCTGTTTGACTTTTTTGTTATTTTGTAGTCCTCAGAAGTGCAGCTGTTTGACGTTTTTGTTATTTTGTAGTCCTCAGAAGTGCAGCTGTTTGACGTTTTTGTTATTTTGTAGTCCTCAGAAGTGCAGCTGTTTGACGTTTTTGTTATTTTGTTGTCCTCAGAAGTGCAGCTGTTTGACGGGGGGGGGGGGGTGCAACTCATTATTATGAAGACGTTCTTAATGTTTGGTATACTCAGTGTGTGTGGATGTCTTTGGAAGTCGTGACTCGCCGTCTTTTGGATTCGTCTTAGGTACCTACTAAATATCGAGTATATAGTCGGTACTTAAATAGCGTTCACATGCCCTATTACCAACCTATTCCCGTTGAACACAGAGGAGAGCAGGTTTAATCAGTTTAGACTGGACAAATTCTATTGATAATGATAATCCATACAACTGGGGAGAGCGAGGTTCACGTATCATTACACACACTGTTTGGTGGACTATGATAGTACCCTGCTTAGTGGACATAGTAGACTTTATATATTATCTGTAAGCAACAGATTGAAGGCTATTTCTTTCTTTTATAACGTCACTTGGCATTTGCACACAGGAAGGAAATTACACCGATTGTCTTGTTTGGTTGAGTGGAAATAAGAGTGGTTGAATCGTAACCACTAAAACATGTTACTCAACCGGTCAGTCTGGTATACTACTGGTATACACACAATGCTTATCCGATCTGTTGCTCTCATTCAGAGCCCAGATATGGTCTCTATAATATCGTACCGACGGGCAGAGAACACAGCAGACAGAAGAAGAAGAGAAAAGAGCTGCTCCTGTAATAATTTATTTTGTGAAGGTTTAAAGTGTCTTTATATTTCAGTGTTAAATTATCCAAACGTATGGGAATGGTTGTCAGTTACACCCAGTGTTAACAGTGGATTAGCATATTACAGTTATACCACTTTAGCTGCTATAACCTAGCGTCTGTAATAACACCACCGTTGCATTTTCTAAAACCACTTCTTCATTTTGTAACTGTTGCTTGTGATAGAAGTTATTAAATAATGTGTCTGTTTGCTGAGTCCTGCATGACAGTGGTTTTAACACTGAATCATCTCACATGCAGAAAGAGACACTGAATAATCAAAACACCCCCGACGTATTGAGATGAAGAGACCGTAGCAGTGAGTGGAAAACCAATCTAGAAAGCCATATTACAGCCTACAGTGCATTTGGAAAGTATCACAAACATTTCTAACAGCCTGTTATCGCTTTGTCATTATGGGGTATTGTGATGTCATTATGGGGTATTGTGATGTCATTATGGGCTATTGTGATGTCATTATGGGGTACTGTGTGTAGATTGATGAGGGTAAAAAATATTGAATCCATTTTAGAGTAAGGCTGTAAGGTAACAAAATGTGGAAAAAGTCAAGGGGAACACTGAACGGGTTGAATACTTTCTGAATGCACTGTGCGTGTTGTGATAATTGTGTTGTTTGCTCTATAACCTGTTAGTTCGTATGCATTGACACTGTGATACAGTGGGGCAAAAAAGTATGTAGTCAGCCACCAATTGTGCAAGTTCTCCCACTTAAAAAGATGAGAGAGGCCTGTAATTCTTATCATAGGTACACTTCAACTATGACAGACAAAATGAGAAAAAAAATCCTGAAAATCACATTGTAGGATTTTTTATGAATTTATTTGCAAATTATGGTGGAAAATAAGTATTTGGTCACCTACAAACAAGCAAGATTTCTTGCTCTCACAGACCTGTAACTTCTTCTTTAAGAGGCTCATCTGTCCTCCACTCGTTACCTGTATTAATGGCACCTGTTTGAACTTGTTATCAGTATAAGAAACACCTGTCCACAACCTCAAACAGTCACACTCCAAACTCCACTATGGCCAAGACCAAAGAGCTGTCAAAGGACACCAGAAACAAAATTGTAGACCTGCACCAGGCTGGGAAGACTGAATCTGCAATAGTTAAGCAGCTTGGTTTGAAGAAATCAACTGTGGGAGCAATTATTAGGAAATGGAAGACATACAAGACCACTGATAATCTCCCTCGATCTGGGGCTCCACGCAAGATCTCACCCCGTGGGGTCAAAATGATCACAAGAACGGTGAGCAAAAATCCCAGAACCACACGGGGGGGACCTAGTGAATGACCTGCAGAGAGCTGGGACCAAAGTAACAAAGCCTACCATCAGTAACACACTACGCCGCCAGGGACTCAAATCCTGCAGTGCCAGACGTGTCCCCCTGCTTAAGCCAGTACATGTCCAGGTCCGTCTGAAGTTTGCTAGAGAGCATTTGGATGATCCAGAAGAAGATTGGGAGAATGTCATATGGTCAGATGAAACCAAAATATAACTTTTTGGTAAAAACTCAACTCGTCGTGTTTGGAGGACAAAGAATGCTGAGTTGCATCCAAAGAACACCATCCCTACTGTGAAGCATGGGGGTGGAAACATCATGCTTTGGGGCTGTTTTTCTGCAAAGCGACCAGGATGACTGATCCGTGTAAAGGAAAGAATGAATGGGGCCATGTATCATGAGATTTTGAGTGAAAACCTCCTTCCATCAGCAAGGGCATTGAAGATGATACGTGGCTGGGTCTTTCAGCATGACAATGATCCCAAACACACCACCCGGGCAACGAAGGAGTGGCTTCGTAAGAAGCATTTCAAGGTCCTGGAGTGGCCTAGCCAGTCCCCAGATCTCAACCCCATAGAAAATCTTTGGAGGTAGTTGAAAGTCCGTGTTGCACAGCAACAGCCCCAAAACATCACTGCTCTAGCAGAGATCTGCATGTAGGAATGGGCCAAAATTCCAGCAACAGTGTGTGAAAACCTTGTGAAGACTTACAGAAAACGTTTGACCTCTGTCATTGCCAACAAAGGGTATATAACAAAGTATTGAGATAAACTTTTGTTATTGACCAAATACTTATTTTCCACCATAATTTGCAAATAAATTCATAAAAAATCTATGTGATTTTCTGGATTTTTTTTCTAATTTTGTCTGTCATAGTTGAAGTGTACCTATGATGACAATTACAGGCCTCTCTCATCTTTTTAAGTGGGAGAACTTGCACAATTGGTAGCTGACTAAATACTTTTTTGCACAACTGTATAGGCCTAAAGGCCGAGACAATAAGAAGACACAGTAGCAGAATAAATTCAACCACACATTTGTTTCATCACAAAACCAGAGAACAACCTCTGTCTGGTGGAGTCCACAAAACATACTGCATATAACAAACAGTCACATGACCTACAAGCAAGGTCATGTTTCCCACATTTTCGGACTACTAAAACAAATATTGATTTAGAACCAGGGAGAGTTACCGCAAGTCTCAAAGAAAACAGGAGCTGCCTCCTCTATTCCAGCACCATTTCAACATCATCAAATCACCTCTGCTTAGTCTAAAAAGATACCAAAAACTATTTAGTCCAATCATCATAAACTAAATAGGATGTGGCTGTCCATGGTTCTGATTTACATGTGTGTGTGTGTGTGTGTGTGTGTGTGTGTGTGTGTGTGTGTGTGTGTGTGTGTGTGTGAGTGTGTGTGTGTGTGTGTGTGTGTGTGTGTGTGTGTGCAGCAGTAGTTCCTTGTTGACTCACCCTACTTGAGAAACACCAATGTCATCCTCCTGTTTCATATTGAAGAAACGGTCTATCACTCTGTCATAGGCTACCTTGCTAAAAAAACTTGCATGCTAGCCCATCTTCCTTTCATGGGCAATGATGATACGCCAGACCAGCTAGTTAACATTAGCCTTCTATATCTAGCTACATATTGAACTTCCAACCAGGGGCACAATGTATGAATTAATGGTTGGAATATAATCATTGGCCAGTACGGAGAATTGAGTAAATTCACAAGTACTGATCCTTCTCGCCATCCATGGCTAATTTAGGAAATGGTCCATTTTAGCTAGCTAGCTAACCACCAGAGGACAACAACAATTCAAGTTTTTTCCATCAATAAAGGACGTTTGGATTGTGAGGTGATTGGTCTGAAGCCAAATCCAAACTGGCTTCCCTTGACACTTTTTTTTTCTGCGCCACTGTTGAGTTCACTCAGTTTATCTCAATGCTGATTGGCTATTTTATTTTTTTATTTTTTATGATCAAGTGGGGCCAAAATGCTCGCTGGCTTCCCTTGCATTCAATGCTACGGACGGCAACAATGTCATACAGTCACTTATCTCAAATACAGTCAACTGAGTCTCAAATACAGTCACCTGAGTCTGAAATACAGTCACCTGAGTCTTAAATACAGTCACCTGAGTCTGAAATACAGTCACCTGAGTCTTAAATACAGTCACCTGAGTCTGAAATACAGTCACCTGAGTCTTAAATACAGTCACCTGAGTCTTAAATACAGTCAACTGAGTCTTAAATACAGTCACCTGAGTCTTAAATACAGTCACCTGAGTCTTAAATACAGTCACCTGAGTCTTAAATACAGTCACCTGAGTCTGAAATACAGTCACCTGACTCTTAAATACAGTCAACTGAGTCTTAAATACAGTCACCTGAGTCTTAAATACAGTCAGCTGAGTCTTAAATACAGTCACATGAGTCTTAAATACAGTCAACTGAGTCTTAAATACAGTCACCTGAGTCTGAAATACAGTCACCTGAGTCTGAAATACAGTCACCTGAGTCTCCAATACAGTCACCTGAGTCTCCAATACAGTCACCTGAGTCTGAAATACAGTCACCTGAGTCTTAAATACAGTCACCTGAGTCTTAAATACAGTCACCTGAGTCTGAAATACAGTCACCTGAGTCTTAAATACAGTCACCTGAGTCTTAAATACAGTCACCTGACTCTTAAATACAGTCAACTGAGTCTTAAATACAGTCACCTGAGTCTGAAATACAGTCACCTGAGTCTTAAATACAGTCACCTGAGTCTTAAATACAGTCAACTGAGTCTTAAATACAGTCACCTGAGTCTTAAATACAGTCACCTGAGTCTTAAATACAGTCACCTGAGTCTTAAATACAGTCACCTGAGTCTGAAATACAGTCACCTGACTCTTAAATACAGTCAACTGAGTCTTAAATACAGTCACCTGAGTCTTAAATACAGTCAGCTGAGTCTTAAATACAGTCACATGAGTCTTAAATACAGTCAACTGAGTCTTAAATACAGTCACCTGAGTCTGAAATACAGTCACCTGAGTCTGAAATACAGTCACCTGAGTCTCCAATACAGTCACCTGAGTCTCCAATACAGTCACCTGAGTCTGAAATACAGTCACCTGAGTCTTAAATACAGTCACCTGAGTCTTAAATACAGTCACCTGAGTCTGAAATACAGTCACCTGAGTCTTAAATACAGTCACCTGAGTCTTAAATACAGTCACCTGACTCTTAAATACAGTCAACTGAGTCTTAAATACAGTCACCTGAGTCTTAAATACAGTCACCTGAGTCTTAAATACAGTCAACTGAGTCTTAAATACAGTCACATGAGTCTTAAATACAGTCAACTGAGTCTCCAATACAGTCACCTGAGTCTTAAATACAGTCACCTGAGTCTGAAACACAGTCACCTGAGTCTTAAATACAGTCACCTGAGTCTGAAATACAGTCACCTGAGTCTTAAATACAGTCACCTGAGTCTTAAATACAGTCACCTGAGTCTGAAATACAGTCACCTGAGTCTGAAATACAGTCACCTGAGTCTCCAATACAGTCACCTGAGTCTCCAATACAGTCACCTGAGTCTGAAATACAGTCACCTGAGTCTCCAATACAGTCACCTGAGTCTGAAATACAGTCACCTGAGTCTTAAATACAGTCACCTTAGTCTTAAATACAGTCACCTGAGTCTGAAATACAGTCACCTGAGTCTCCAATACAGTCACCTGAGTCTGAAATACAGTCACCTGAGTCTTAAATACAGTCACCTGAGTCTTAAATACAGTCACCTGAGTCTGAAATACAGTCAACTGAGTCTCCAATACAGTCACCTGAGTCTTAAATACAGTCACCTGAGTCTCCAATACAGTCACCTGAGTCTCCAATACAGTCACCTGAAACAGTTAAATCTTCTTACGCTTTTTCAATAAACATTTTATTAATTAATAATTTTTCTCAACATCAGGGGTCTCACTGTGGTTCAATTCAGATGAAGGCTATTTATCTTTGATCTATTCTGTTCTAACATTGTGACATGTTTTTCGTTTCTTTTCCATGTCTCTCTTCGTCATCTCTTCCTCTCGTTGGATCTGGCTCCACCTCACAGGTAAGAACATGGACTTTTAACCTTCTTGTTCCTTCATCTAGTGAGATCTCCCTCTCCACACTTTTAGCAACACAGACCTCTCCACACTGTTAGCAACACAGACCTCTCCACACTGTTAGCAACACAGATCTCTCCACACTGTTAGCAACACAGACCTCTCCACGCTGTTAGCAACACAGATCTCTCCACACTGTTAGCAACACAGACCTCTCCACACTGTTAGCAACACAGACCTCTCCACACTGTTAGCAACACAGACCTCTCCACACTGTTAGCAACACAGATCTCTCCACACTGTTAGCAACACAGACCTCTCCACACTGTTAGCAACACAGACCTCTCCACACTGTTAGCAACACAGACCTCTCCACGCTGTTAACAACACAGATCTCTCCACACTGTTAGCAACACAGACCTCTCCACGCTGTTAACAACACAGACCTCTCCACACTGTTAGCAACACAGATCTCTCCACACTGTTAGCAACACAGACCTCTCCACGTTGTTAGCAACACAGACCTCTCCACACTGTTAGCAACACAGACCTCTCCACACTGTTAGCAACACAGACCTCTCCACACTGTTAGCAACACAGATCTCTCCACACTGTTAGCAACACAGACCTCTCCACGCTGTTAACAACACAGATCTCTCCACACTGTTAGCAACACAGACCTCTCCACGCTGTTAACAACACAGATCTCTCCACACTGTTAGCAACACAGATCTCTCCACACTGTTAGCAACACAGACCTCTCCACACTGTTAGCAACATAGACCTCTCCACACTGTTAGCAACACAGATCTCTCCACACTGTTAGCAACACAGATCTCTCCACACTGTTAGCAACACAGACAGACCCCCATGTTCCCATCTCCCCTGGGGAATGAGGTCTTCTGACCACAACGGGGACTGCTTAGATTAAGGTTGAATAAAATGTCAGATTGGACGAGATATTGATGACGCATTTCAAACCTTAGACGTCTAGAACCCCTCCAAAAAATATATCTATGTGGGCCATTTTGAATCTCATGACCTGGCCTGGACTTGGCAACAACATACCACCACTACACTGTTTGAATCCTGTTAAGATCTTAATGGACGTCACCTCGGCCCTGACCGGACACATCACATGCTTCTTGTTTAGTTTCAACTTGTTTTAAAGACGAATGGTGAGGAATCAGAAGCAGGCCGCCGAAGAAGAAGAGTGGAGGGGAAGAAAAGAACAGCAGTATACCAGAACATTAACCTCAGCCACAACATTATACCAGAACATTAACCTCAGCCACAACATTTTCCATTGGAGAGTAACGTGAAGAGGCATTTTAATATCAAATGTTTAATGGCTAATTCTCTGATACTGATTAACACCCTGTGTATCTGACCAGGGTGTTCTAAGTGTTCTGAACTCTGTACTGAGTTAAGTATTTAGTCTAAATGGGGAACAAGAGGGTGGGGGGGGGGTGGGGGGAGAGTGGAGGCAGGGGAAGGCTGGAGGGAGGATGGAGGCAGGGGAAGGAGGGAGGGAGGGTTTTTAGTTTAGTTTAGTTTATTAATTCGACCATTTAAAAAAACAAGCACACATAAAACTTGAAAAAAACATTACGTGCACATGAATAATATCATGGAGGAAAACACACAATAAAGTCTGGGACTTATTTCCATTGTAGTTCCCTTGAGGAGGTGGCGGGTGGGTAGGAGAGTGGAGGGAGGAAGGGTGGAGGGAGGGTGGAGTGAGGAGATGGAGGATGGAGGCAGGGATGGAGGCAGGGAGATAGGGTGGAGGGAGGAGATGGAGGCAGGGATGGAGGGTGGAGGCAGGGAGGGCGGGAGGGAGGGGATGGAGGATGGAGGCATGGGGATAATGAGCCCATCTGGTTTGGTTTTGGGCCCAGTGGTTTGCTGTACAGCATCATGTCAACAGGCAGTAACAGGCCATGTCCTCTGGTCCTCACTATCTGGCAGTACAGCATCATGTCAACAGACAGTAACAGGCCATGTCCTCACTATCTGGCAGTACAGCAGCATGTCAACAGACAGTAACAGGCCATGTCCTCTGGTCCTCACTATCTGGCAGTACAGCAGCATGTCCACAGACAGTAACAGGCCATGTCCTCTGGTCCTCACTATCTGGCAGTACAGCAGCATGTCCACAGACAGTAACAGGCCATGTCCTCACTATCTGGCAGTACAGCATCATGTCAACAGACAGTAACAGGCCATGTCCTCTGGTCCTCACTATCTGGCAGTACAGCATCATGTCAACAGACAGTAACAGGCCATGTCCTCACTATCTGGCAGTACATCATCATGTTAACAGACAGTAACAGGCCATGTTCTCACTATCTGGCAGTACAGCATCATGTCAACAGACAGTAACAGGCCATGTCCTCACTATCTGGCAGTACAGCAGCATGTCAACAGACAGTAACAGGCCATGTCCTCTGGTCCTCACTATCTGGCAGTACAGCAGCATGTCCACAGACAGTAACAGGCCATGTCCTCTGGTCCTCACTATCTGGCAGTACAGCAGCATGTCCACAGACAGTAACAGGCCATGTCCTCACTATCTGGCAGTACAGCAGCATGTAAACAGACAGTAACAGGCCATGTCCTCTGGTCCTCACCATTTAGCCAAGTCAGAAGCCGTGCCTATTTCTACAATTTCTCTTCTTAAAATCTGATTTTAACACTAACCTTAAACCTAACCCTAATCTTAACCTTACCCTTAACCCTAACCCTAACCTTAACCCTAACCCTAACCTTAACCTTAACCCTAATCTTAACCTTAACCCTAACCCTAACCTTAACCTTAACCCTAACCCTAACCTTAACCTTAACCCTAACCTTAACCTTAGCCCTAACCCTAATCTTAACCTTAACCCTAACCCTAACCTTAACCAAACTGCTAAACCTTTACCTACCTCTAATCTAAATTAAGACCGAAAAGCGAATTATGTTGCATACATTTTTAAGATACAGACAATTTTGACTTTGTATCTATTGGGAGCCACGTCCTCTCCCCTCCACTGTGTCACAGGAAACTATGTCCCCCCCAGGTATTATGGAGAGTCACAGGGAACTATTTCCCCCTCCCCCAGGTATTATGGAGAGTCACAGGGAACTATGTCTCCCTCCCCCAGGTATTATGGAGAGTCACAGGGAACTATGTCCCCCTCCCCCAGGTATTATGGAGAGTCACAGGGAACTATGTCCCCCTCCCCCAGGTATTATGGGGAGTCACAGGGAACTATGTCCGCCTCCCCCCGGTATTATGGAGAGTCACAGGGAACTATGTCCCCCCCAGGTATTATGGAGAGTCACAGGGAACTATGTCCCCCCAGGTATTATGGAGAGTCACAGGGAACTATGTCCCCCTCCCCCAGGTATTATGGAGAGTCACAGGGAACTATGTCCCCCTCCCCCAGGTATTATGGAGAGTCACAGGGAACTATGTCCCCTCCAGGAATTATGGAGGTTCACAGGGAACTATGTCCCCCCAGGTATTATGGAGAGTCACAGGGAACTATGTCCCCCCCAGGTATTATGCCCCCCCCCCCAGGCATTATGGAGAGTCACAGGGAACTATGTCCCCCCCCATGTATTATGGAGAGTCACAGGGAACTATGTCCCCCCCAGGTATTATGCCCCCCCCCCCCTCCCCCAGGTATTATGGAGAGTCACAGGGAACTATGTCCCCCCCAGGTATTATGGAGAGTCACAGGGAACTATGTCCCCCCCATGTATTATGGAGAGTCACAGGGAACTATGTCCCCCCCCAGGTATTATGGAGAGTCACAGGGAACTACCCTAATCCTAACCCTAATCTTAACCTTAACCCTAACCCTAACCTTAACCAAACTGCTAAACCTTTACCTACCTCTAATCTACATTAAGACCGAAAAGCGAATTATGTTGCATACATTTTTAAGATACAGACAATTTTGACTTTGTATCTATTGGGAGCCACGTCCTCTCCCCTCCACTGTGTCACAGGAAACTATGTCCCCCCCAGGTATTATGGAGAGTCACAGGGAACTATGTCCCCCTCCCCCAGGTATTATGGAGAGTCACAGGGAACTATGTCCCCCTCCCCCAGGTATTATGGAGAGTCACAGGGAACTATGTCCCCCTCCCCCAGGTATTATGGAGAGTCACAGGGAACTATGTCCCCCTCCCCCAGGTATTATGGAGAGTCACAGGGAACTATGTCCCCCTCCCCCAGGTATTATGGGGAGTCACAGGGAACTATGTCCGCCTCCCCCAGGTATTATGGAGAGTCACAGGGAACTATGTCCCCTCCAGGAATTATGGAGGTTCACAGGAAACTATGTCCCCCCAGGTATTATGGAGAGTCACAGGGAACTATGTCCCCCTCCCCCAGGTATTATGGAGAGTCACAGGGAACTATGTCCCCCTCCCCCAGCTATTATGGAGAGTCACAGGGAACTATGTCCCCTCCAGGAATTATGGAGGTTCACAGGGAACTATGTCCCCCCAGGTATTATGGAGAGTCACATGGAACTATGTCCCCCCCAGGTATTATGCCCCCCCCCCCCCCCCCCCCAGGTATTATGGAGAGTCACAGGGAACTATGTCCCCCCCCATGTATTATAGAGAGTCACAGGGAACTATGTCCCCCCCAGGTATTATGCCCCCCCCCCCCCCCCCTCCCCCAGGTATTATGGAGAGTCACAGGGAACTATGTCCCCCCCAGGTATTATGGAGAGTCACAGGGAACTATGTCCCCCCCATGTATTATGGAGAGTCACAGGGAACTATGCCCCCCCCCAGGTATCATGGAGAGTCACAGGGAACTATGTCCTCCCCATGTATTATGGAGAGTCACAGGGAACTATGTCCCCCCCAGGTATTATGGAGAGTCACAGGAAACTATGTCCCCCAAGGTATTATGGAGAGTCACAGGGAACTATGTCCCCCCCAGGTATTATTCCCCCCCCCCCCCAGGTATTATGGATAGTCACAGGGAACTATGTCCCCCCCATGTATTATGGAGAGTCACAGGGAACTATGTCCCCCCCAGGTATTATGCCCCCCCCCCCCCCCCCCTCCCCCAGGTATTATGGAGAGTCACAGGGAACTATGTCCCCCCCAGGTATTATGGAGAGTCACAGGGAACTATGTCCCCCCATGTATTATGGAGAGTCACAGGGAACTATGTCCCCCCCCAGGTATTATGGAGAGTCACAGGGAACTATGTCCTCCCCATGTATTATGGAGAGTCACAGGGAACTATGTCCCCCCCAGGTATTATGGAGAGTCACAGGAAACTATGTCCCCCAAGGTATTATGGAGAGTCACAGGGAACTATGTCCCCCCCAGGTATTATGCCCCCCCCCCAGGTATTATGGATAGTCACAGGGAACTATGTCCCCCCCATGTATTATGGAGAGTCACAGGGAACTATGTCCCCCCCAGGTATTATGCCCCCCCCCCCTCCCCCAGGTATTATGGAGAGTCACAGGGAACTATGTCCCCCCCAGGTATTATGGAGAGTCACAGGGAACTATGTCCCCCCCATGTATTATGGAGAGTCACAGGGAACTATGTCCCCCCCAGGTATTATGGAGAGTCACAGGGAACTATGTCCTCCCCATGTATTATGGAGAGTCACAGGGAACTATGTCCCCCCCAGGTATTATGGAGAGTCACAGGAAACTATGTCCCCCAAGGTATTATGGAGAGTCACAGGGAACTATGTCCCCCGTAACCCCCCCAGGTATTCGTGCACAGGAAGGAAAGGAGACACAGAAAGGATTTGAGGAAAGGAAAGAGTGACCGACACTAAGACACAGCCCAGGGCCACTTGGCCCTCTGTGAGGTAGCAAGGGGAAGGAATCAGTGTGAGAGTGTTGAGACATGGCCCCAGCAAGTGGAAGGAATCAGTATGAAGCTAGCCCTGAGCCAGGCGCATCTCCCGGCTAGCACACAAAATTACTACAACTACAATACCTCTTTGCCATCTGGCCCGGTTCCTTCGTCGACACGACGCCCCGCCATACCACCACGACTGGTCCGCAGACATAATTCCATCCACTGTGCCATCTATCCTTCCCCTCGCATCTCCCTTGCTACCTCTACTTCTAAAAATGCACCTTTCAAGAAATAAGTCTCTCACTGTTGCCGCTTGCTATAGACCTCCCTCAGCCCCCAGCTGTGCCCTCGATACCATATGTGAATTGATTGCCCCCCGTCTATCTTCAGAGCGCTTGCTGCTAGGTGACCTAAACTGGGACATGCTTTAACACCCCAGCCATCCTACAATCTAAGCTTGATGCCCTCAATCTCACACAAATGATCAATGAACCTACCAGGTACAACCCCAAATCCGTAAACAAGGGCACCTTCATAGATATCATCCTAACCAACTCCCCCTCCAAATACACCTCTGCTGTTTTCAATCAAGATCTCAGCAATCACTGCCTCATTGCCTGCGGGTCTGTAATGGGTCTGTAATGTAATGGGTCTGCGACCAAACGCCCACCCCTCATCACTGTCAAACGCTCCCTAAAACACTTCTGCGAACAGGCCTTTCTAATCGACCTGGCCGGGGTATCCTGGAATGACATTGACCTCATCCCGTCAGTAGATGTTGCCTGGCTATTCTTTAAAAGTGCCTTCCTCACCATCTTAAATAAGCATGCCCCATTCAAAAAAATTAGAACCAGGAACAGATATAGTCCTTGGTTCACTCCAGACCTGTCTGACCTTGCCCAGCACAAAAAGATCCCGTGTCGTTCTGCATTAGCATCGAATAGCCCCCGTGATATGCAACTTTTCAGGGAAGTTAGGAACAAATATACACAGGCAGTTAGAAAAGCTAAGGCTAGCTTTTTCAATTGGAAATTTGCATCCTGTAGTACTAACTCACAAAAGTTCTGGGACACTGTAAAGTCCATGGAGGATAAGAGCACCTCCCCCCAGCTGCCCACTGCTCTGAGGCTAGGAAACACTGTTACCACCGATAAATCCACTATAATTGAGAATTTCAATACGGCTTTCTCTACGGCTGGCCATGCTTTCCACCTGGCTACCCCAACCCCGGTCACCTGCCCGGCACCCTCCACAGCAACCCGCCAAAGCCCCCACCATTTCTCCTTCACCCAATACAGATAGCTGATGTTCTGAAAAAGCTGCATAATCTGGACCCCTACAAATCAGCCGGGCTAGACAATCTGGACCCTCTCTTTCTAAAAATATCTGCCGAAATTGTTGCAACCCCTATTACTAGCCTGTTCAACCTCTCTTTCGTATCGTCTGAGATTCCCAAAGATTGGAAAGCTGCCACGGTCATCCCCCTCTTCGAAGGGGGTGACACTCTAGACCCAAACTGCTACAGACCTATATCCATCCTGCCCTGCCTTTCTAAAGTCTTCGAAAGTCAAGTTAACAAACAGATTTCCGACCATTTCGAATCCCACCATACCTTCTCTGGGATGCAATCTGGTTTCAGAGCTGGTCATGGGTGCACCTCAGCCACGCTCAAGGTCCTAAACGTCATCATAACCGCCATCGATAAGAGACATTACTCTGCAGCCGTATTCATCGACCTGGCCAAGGCTTTCGGCTCTGTCAATCACCACATCCTCATTGCAGACTCGACAGCCTTGGTTTCTCAAATGATTTCCTCGCCTGGTTCATCAACTACTTCTCTGACAGAGTTCAGTGTGTCAAATCGGACGGCCAGTTGTCCGGGCCTCTGGCAGTCTCTATGGGGGCACCACAGGGTTCAATTCTCAGGCCTACTCTTTTGTCTGTATATATCAATGATGTCGCTCTTGTTGCTGGTGATTCCCTGATCCACCTCTACGCAGACGACACCATTCTGTATACATCTGGCCCTTCTTTGGACACTGTGTTAACTAACCTCCAAACGAGCTTCAATGCCATACACCACTCCTTCCGTGGCCTCCAACTGCTCTTAAATGCTAGTAAAACTAAATGCATGCTATTCAATCGATCACTGCCCGCACCTGCTCGCCCGTCCAGCATCACTACTCTGGATGCCTCTGACGTGGACAACTACAAATACCTGGGTGTCTGGGTAGACTGTTAACTCTCCTTCCAGACTCACATTAAGCATCTCCAATCCAAAATGAAATCAGCTTCTTATATCGCAACAAAGCATCCTTCACTCATGCTGCCAAACATACCCTCGTAAATCTGACCATCCTACCGATCCTCGACTTTGGTGATGTCATCTATAAAATAGCCTCCAACACTCTACTCAACAAACTGGATGCAGTCTATCACAGTGCCAACCGTTTTGTCACCAAATCCCCATACACTACCCACCATTGCGACCTGTACGCTCTCGTTGGTTGGCCCTCGCTTCATACTCGTCGCCAAACCCACTGGCTACAGGTTATCTACAAGTCTCTGCTAGGTAAAGCCCTGCCTTATCTCAGCTCACTGGACACCATAGCAACACCCACTCGTAGCACGCGCTCCAGCAGGTATATCTCATGGGTCACCCCCAAAGCCAATTCCTCCTTTGGTTGTCTTTCCTTCCAGTTATCTGCTGCCCATGACTGGAATTAATTGCGAAAATCGCTGAAGCTGGAGACATATTTCCCTCACTAACTTTAAACATCAGCTATCTGAGCATCTAACTGATCGCTGCAGCTGTACACAGCCCATCTGTAAATAGCCCACCCAATCTACCTACCTCATCTCCATATTGTTTTTATTTACCTTTCTGCTCTTTTGCACACCAGTAGTTCTACTTGCACATCATCATCTGCACATTTATCACTCCAGTGTTAATCTGCTAAATTATAATTACTTCGCCACTATGACCTATTTATTGCCTTACCTCCTTACTCCATTTGCACACACTGTATATAGATTTTTCTATTGTGTTATTGACTGTACGTTTGTTTACTCCATGTGTAACTCTGTGTTGTTGTTTGTGTCGCACTGCTTTGCTTTATCTTGGCCAGGTCGCAGTTATAAATGACAACTTGTTCTCAACTAGCCTACCTGGTTAAATAAAGGTGAAATAAATCAAATAAATAAATAAAATGAGAGTGTTGAACATTGACCCGTGTGTCAGCAAAACTGAAATATGGAGTAGCTTCCACACGCTGACCTCTCACAGACCGGTCATTAAACATTAACGTGTAAAGTTTTAGTAATTCCGTACGAGCTACGGTGTAGGAGACAGACAAGGAGCCAAATGATTACAATTAGTGATTATAGAAGGGGGGATTATTTGCCCGGTAATCATGGGGTTCCTGAGGAAAAGATGGGTTGGTGTGTGTGTGTGTGTGTATTGTATGTGTGTGTGAGGGGTTAGGGGGAGTCTTTGGCACTAATGAACACAACACACCTGATTAAGTTCCTTTCCTGTGAAATATGACACAGACACCGACCTGGACGGCTCTAAATAATCTTCACGTTGACAGAGAATAAATGGTCATTGGATTAGTTATTTCAGTCAATGGATTAGTTATTTACCAGACAAAAACATCCCCATCCGTACAAATCTGAACGATAATCTATAGAATCTATATTATATAAACTATCTGATCTATAATCTATAGAATATATATTATATAGACAAACTGATCTATAATCTATAGAATCTATATTATATAAACTATCTGATCTATAATCTATAGAATATATATTATATAAACTATCTGATCTATAATCTATATAATCTATATTATATAAACTATCTGATCTATAATCTATAGAATATATATTATATAAACTATCTGATCTATAATCTATAGAATATATATTATATAAACTATCTGATCTATAATCTATAGAATATATATTATATAGACAAACTGATCTATAATCTATAGAATATATATATTATATAAACTATCTGATCTATAATCTATAGAATATATATTATATAAACTATCTGATCTATAATCTATAGAATATATAATATATATACTATCTGATCTATAATCTATAGAATATATATTATATAAACTATCTGATCTATAATCTATAGAATATATATTATATAGACAAACTGATCTATAATCTATAGAATATATATTATATAAACTATCTGATCTATAATCTATAGAATATATATTATATAAACTATCTGATCTATAATCTATATAATCTATATTATATAAACTATCTGATCTATAATCTATAGAATATATATTATATAAACTATCTGATCTATAATCTATAGAATATATATTATATAGACAAACTGATCTATAATCTATAGAATATATATTATATAAACTATCTGATCTATAATCTATAGAATATATATTATATAAACTATCTGATCTATAATCTATAGAATATATATTATATAAACTATCTGATCTATAATCTATAGAATATATATTATATAGACAAACTGATCTATAATCTATAGAATATATATTATATAAACTATCTGATCTATAATCTATAGAATATATATTATATAAACTATCTGATCTATAATCTATAGAATATATATTATATAAACTATCTGATCTATAATCTACAGAATATGTATTATGTAGACTGTCTGATCTATAATCTATAGAATATATATTATATAGACAAACTGATCTATAATCTATAGAATATTTATTATATAAACTATCTGATCTATAATCTATAGAATATATATTAAATAGACATTCTGATCTAATACTGTATGTTGATGTGTTGGATAATGTTATACATCAATGTTCAGAGATGATTGTTTAACTGCATCTATAAATGTATACATTATTGATCAGTGTGTTCATTAGTGATCCATTTGTAGATTAGTGATCAATGTGTACGTAGATGAGGGAACAGTGTGTACATTAGTGAAGAAATCAAATCAAATGTTATTTGTCACATGAGCCGAATACAACAGGTGTAGTAGACCTTACAGTGAAATAGTGAATACAACAGGTGTAGTAGACCTTACAGTGAAATGCTGAATACAACAGGTGTAGTAGACCTTACAGTGAAATGCTGAATACAACAGGTGTAGGAGACCTCACAGTGAAATGCTGAATACAACAGGTGTAGTAGACCTTACAGTGAAATGCTGAATACAACAGGTGTAGGAGACCTCACAGTGAAGTGCTGAATTCAACAGGTGTAGTAGACCTCACAGTGAAATGCTGAATACAACAGGTGTATTAGACCTTACTGTGAAATGCTGAATACAACAGGTGTAGTAGACCTCACAGTGAAGTGCTGAATTCAACAGGTGTAGTAGACCTCACCGTGAAATGCTGAATTCAACAGGTGTAGTAGACCTTACAGTGAAATGCTGAATACAACAGGTGTAGTAGACCTTACAGTGAAATGCTGAATACAACAGGTGTAGTAGACCTTAACAGTGAAATGCTGAAGACAACATGTAGACCTTAACATTGAAATGCTGAATACAACAGGTGTAGTAGACCTTACAGTGAAATGCTGAATACAACAGGTTTAGGTAGACCTTACAGTGAAATGCTGAATTCAACAGGTGTAGGTAGACCTTACAGTGAAATGCTGAATACAACAGGTGTAGGTAGACCTTACAGTGAAATGCTGAATACAACAGGTGTAGTAGACCTTACAGTGAAATGCTGAATACAACAGGTGTAGTAGACCTTACAGTGAAATGCTGAATTCAACAGGTGTAGTAGACTTTACAGTGAAATGCTGAATACAACAGGTGTAGTAGACCTTACAGTGAAATGCTGAATTCAACAGGTGTAGTAGACCTTACAGTGAAATGCTGAATTCAACAGGTGTAGTAGACCTTTCAGTGAAATGCTGAATACAACAGGTGTAGTAGACCTCACAGTGAAATGCTGAATTCAACAGGTGTAGTAGACCTTTCAGTGAAATGCTGAATACAACAGGTGTAGTAGACCTCACAGTGAAATGCTGAATACAACAGGTGTAGTAGACCTCACAATGAAATGCTGAATACAACAGGTGTAGTAGACCTGACAGTGAAATGCTGAATTCAACAGGTGTAGTAGACCTCACAGTGAAATGCTGAATTCAACAGGTGTAGTAGACCTCACAGTGAAATGCTGAATTCAACAGGTGTAGTAGACCTTACAGTGAAATGCTGAATACAACAAGTGTAGTAGACCTTACAGTGAAATGCTGAATTCAACAGGTGTAGTAGACCTTTCAGTGAAATGCTGAATACAACAGGTGTAGTAGACCTCACAGTGAAATGCTGAATACAACAGGTGTAGTAGACCTCACGATGAAATGCTGAATACAACAGGTGTAGTAGACCTGACAGTGAAATGCTGAATTCAACAGGTGTAGTAGACCTCACAGTGAAATGCTGAATTCAACAGGTGTAGTAGACCTTACAGTGAAATGCTGAATACAACAGGTGTAGTAGACCTTACAGTGAAATGCTGAATACAACAGGTGTAGTAGACCTTAACAGTGAAATGCTGAAGACAACATGTAGACCTTAACAGTGAAATGCTGAATACAACAGGTGTAGTAGACATTACAGTGAAATGCTGAATACAACAGGTGTAGGTAGACCTTATAGTGAAATGCTGAATACAACAGGTGTAGTAGACCTTAACAGTGAAATGCTGAATACAACAGGTGTAGTAGACCTCACAGTGAAGTGCTGAATTCAACAGGTGTAGTAGACCTCACAGTGAAATGCTGAATTCAACAGGTGTAGTAGACCTTACAGTGAAATGCTGAATACAACAGGTGTAGTAGACCTTACAGTGAAATGCTGAATACAACAGGTGTAGTAGACCTTACAGTGAAATGCTGAATACAACAGGTGTAGTAGACTTTACAGTGAAATGCTGAATTCAACAGGTGTAGGTAGACCTTACAGTGAAATGCTGAATACAACAGGTGTAGGTAGACCTTACAGTGAAATGCTGAAAACAACAGGTGTAGTAGACCTCACAGTGAAATGCTGAATACAACAGGTGTAGTAGACCTTAACAGTGAAATGCTGAATACAACAGGTGTAGTAGACCTTACAGTGAAATGCTGAATACAACAGAAATGCTGAATCCACATCGATGGAACAGTAGTGGAGAGGGTAGCAAGTTTTAAGTTCCTCGGCATACACATCACAGACAAACTGAATTGGTCCACTCACACAGACAGCATCGTGAAGAAGGCGCAGCAGCGCCTCTTCAACCTCAGGAGGCTGAAGAAATTCGGCTTGTCACCAAAAGCACTCACAAACTTCTACAGATGCACAATCGAGAGCATCCTGGCGGGCTGTATCACCGCCTGGTATGGCAACTGCACCGCCCTCAACCGTAAGGCTCTCCAGAGGGTAGTGAGGTCTGCACAACGCATCACCGGGGGCAAACTACCTGCCCTCCAGGACACCTACACCACCCGATGTCACAGGAAGGCCATAAGGATCATCAAGGACATCAACCACCCGAGCCACTGCCTGTTCACCCCGCTATCATCCAGAAGGCGAGGTCAGTACAGGTGCATCAAAGCTGGGACCGAGAGACTGAAAAACAGCTTCTATCTCAAGGCCATCAGTAACACTGAGTGGCTGCTGCCAACACACTGACACTGACTCAACTTCAGCCACTTTAATAATGGGAATGGATGGGAAATTATGTAAATATATCACTAGCCACTTTAAACAATGCTACCTTATATAATGTTACTTACCCTACATTATTCATCTCATATGCATACGTATATACTGTACTCTATATCATCGACTGTATCCTTATGTAATACATGTATCACTAGCCACTTTAAACTATGCCACTTTGTTTACATACTCATCTCATTTGTACATACTGTACTCGATACCATCTACTGTATCTTGCCTATGCTGCTCTGTACCATCACTCATTCATATATCCTTATGTACATATTCTTTATCCCCTTACACTGTGTACAAGACAGTAGTTTTGGAATTGTTAGTTAGATTACTTGTTATTACTGCATTGTCGGAACTAGAAGCACAAGCATTTCACTACACTCGCATTAACATCTGCTAACCATGTGTATGTGACAAATAAAATTTGATTTGATTTGATTTGATTTGATTTAGGTGTAGTAGACCTTACAGTGAAATGCTGAATACAACAGGTGTAGTAGACCTTACAGTGAAATGCTGAATACAACAGGTGTAGTAGACCTTACAGGGAAATACTGAATACAACAGGTGTAGTAGACCTTACAGTGAAATGCTTACTTACAAGCCCTTAACCAACAATGCAGTTTTAAGAAAATACCCCAAAAAACTGTACAGAGTCGATGTGCGGGGGCACCGGTGTCGAGGTAAATGAGGTGATATGTACATGTCGGTAGAGTTATTAAACTGACTGTGCATAGATTATAACAGAGAGTAACAATGTGTACATAGTGAACAGTGTGTACATTAGTGATTAATGTGTACACTAGTGAACAGTGTGTACATTAGTGATTAATGTGTACATAGTGAACAGTGTGTACATTAGTGATTAATGTGTACACTAGTGAACAGTGTGTACATTAGTGATTAATGTGTACATAGTGAACAGTGTGTACATAGTGAACAGTGTGTACATTAGTGATTCATGTGTACATTAGTGAAGAGTAATATGTGTATAACAGATTTGTGGCCTGTCTGACATTAGTGTGTGTTCTACCTGGAACAGAAAAATGTTCTCCAAAAGGTTCTTCAATGGGTTCTCCAATGGGTTCTCCAATGGGATCTCCAATGGGTTCTCCAATGGGTTCTCCAATGGGTTCTCCAATGGGATCTCCAAAGAGTTCTTAAATGGGTTCTCCAATGGGTTCTCCAATGGGATCTCCAAAGGATTCTCCAATGGGTTCTCCAATGGGTTCTCCAAAGAGTTCTTCAATGGGTTCTCCAAAGGGTTCTTCAATGGGTTCTCCAATGGGATCTCCAAAGGATTCTCCAATGGGTTCTCCAATGGGTTCTCCAAAGAGTTCTTCAATGGGTTCTCCAAAGGGTTCTTCAAAGGGTTCTCCAATGGGTTCTCCAAAGGGTTCTCCAATGCATTCAGAGTTGCAAAGAAAAAGTAATATCTCAGACTGGCCAATAAAAAGAAAAGATTAAGATGGACAAAATAACACAGACACTGGACAGAGGAACTCTGCCTAGAAGGCCAGCATCCCGGAATCGCCTCTTCACTGTTGACGTTGAGATTGGTGTTTTATAGGTACTATTTAATGAAGCTGCCTGTTGAATTGTGAGGCGTCTGTTTCTCAAACTAGACACTCTAATAATGGAGCCGGAGAAGAAGGGAGGCGTTTTACTTGTCCCCAACCGATTGTGTTTTTGTTTGTTTAATTGCATTTTTTGTAACTTATTTGTTTGACTTATTTTGTATATAATGTTGTCGTCTCTTATGACCAAAAATAACTTCTGGATGTCAGGACTGCGATTACTCACCACGGACAAGCAGAATCCTTTTTTTCTTTTAACGAGTCTGACGAGCCCGACGCGAACAATATACTGCATTCTCGGGAACAGGCCCAGATCCCCGTAATTTGCGCGAAGAGAAGGCGGAGAAAAAGGGGCCGAACAGCGGGCTGCATTCTGAGAATTCGTATGCGATCGAATAAACCACCACTTCCTTCCATTCTGCTAGCAAACGTGCAATCGATGACCTACGTACAGTATTAACTACCAACGGGACATTCAAAACTGTAATATCTTATGCTTCACGGAGTCGTGGCTGAACAACGACAATATCAACATGCAGCTGGCTGGTTATACGCTGTACTGGCAGGATAGAACTGACTCTGTACCGGTACCCCCTGTATATAGCCTCCACATTGACTCTGTACTGGTACCCCCTGTATATAGCCTCCACATTGACTCTGTACCCCCTGTATATAGCCTCCACATTGACTCTGTACCGGTACCCCCTGTATATAGCCTCCACATTGACTCTGTACCGGAGGCTATATACAGGGTATTATGGTACAGAGTCTATGTGGAGGCTGTATACATGGTATTACGGTACAGAGTCAATGTGGAGGCTATATACAGGGGGTACCGATACAGAGTCAATGTGGAGGCTATATACAGGGGGTACTGGTACAGAGTCAATGTGGAGGCTATATACAGGGTATTACGGTACAGAGTCAATGTGGAGGCTATATACAGGGTATTACGGTACAGAGTCAATGTGGAGGCTATATACAGGGTATTACGGTACAGAGTCAATGTGGAGGCTATATACAGGGGGTACCGGTACAGAGTCAATGTGGAGGCTATATACAGGGGGTACCAGTACAGAGTCAATGTGGAGGCTATATACAGGGGGTACTGATACAGAGTCAATGTGGAGGCTATATACAGGGGGTACTGGTACAGAGTCAATGTGGAGGCTATATACAGGGTATTACGGTACAGAGTCAATGTGGAGGCTATATACAGGGTATTACGGTACAGAGTCAATGTGGAGGCTACTTGTGTCATGCACAAAGTAGATGTCCTAACCGACTTGTCAAAACTATAGTTTGTTAATTAACAAGAAATTTGAGTGGTTGAAAAACGAGTTTTAATGACTCCAACGTACAGTTGTATGTAAACTTCCGACTTCAACTGTACCTTCCATGAAAACGGTTTCCTCTTATAAAGTTTGATTTGAACTGTTGTCCTTTATATATATATATATATATATATATATATATACATACATAAATTATACCTGTCGTGTTTCTTTATTCCACCTTTGTTTCCCTCTTCCTCCTGAGGCGATGTGTGGCTGAAATGATTTATAGTGGTGTGGTTGTGTCTGTCTGTCATTGAAGCTGGAGGGCTCGAGGGCATGGCTGTGGCACAGCTTTGAAGTGGTTAGATGAAGAGACCAGCCTCTGTAATAATGGACCAGTGCCCGGTGTCCTATAGCAATGGAACTTTCCTACAACGACACCTATGATGTAACTTACGTTACCCAAAACACCATCGGAACGTTCACTCAGTGCGTCGTTGAGACATAGTGTCGTTGCTAATAGGATGGAATGACAGTCACCGCTGCGATGATCGAATCAGTGTTCTCTCTTTCAAATCTTACTTTAACATTAGAATTCCACAATATTGAGGACGGATCAGCTCCTAGAGATATTATCACCTATGGCTACAAATATCGTGGTGGCTTATTCTAATGCTTACACTGTAATAATGCACAATCTTAGATCTGGCTTATTCTAATGCTTTCCCTATAATAATGCACTAAATCAGGACTTGGCGCATCATTGCGCACGTTAAGCATCATGAAATATATTGAGGTAAAAATTACAGACAGTAGTATACAAATAGCTACGTAATTAGCTACATAATTGAATGAACAAGAAATGTATTTTCATATCATATGTCTATTTACATTTGAGTCATTTGCATACATCTTATTAAGATAGATAGGCTGGACAACCACACATCACAGGCATAGTAAATACACTTTTACTCAATAAAGTAGCTATCAGCAAAGTCAGAGCTAGAAAGGGGAGAGGAGGTCAAGTGCAATTGTGTTGTTTCAGGAATTTTATTATAATTTTTTTTCGAGGTGAGGAGGGGGAAGTTGGTTCCACCATTGGAGTGCCAGGACAGAGAAGAGATTGGACTGGGCTGAGCGAGAGCTACCCTCCACTGTCAGAACACAGCGCTCGAGTTGGAGTGTAGGGTTTGAGCATAGCCTAAAGGTAGGGAGGGGCACCATGATCTTGTAGTAGATGCATGCTTCGACTGGAAGCCAGTGGAGTGTGCGGAGGAGGAGCGGGGTGATTTGGGAGAACTTGGAAAGGTTGAAAAACAAGCAGGCTGTGTTGGCTTCTTGATGGGAGTGACTCGGGCCATTTTTAAGTCAAATGGGGGTACAGCCAGTGGTCAGGGATGAGTTGATGAGGATGGAACACAGCCAGTGGTCAGGGATGAGTTGATGATGGTGGAACACAGCCAGTGGTCAGGGATGAGTTGATGAGGGTGGAACACAGCCAGTGATCAGGGATGAGTTGATGAGGATGGAACACAGCCAGTGGTCAGGGATGAGTTGATGAGGGTGGAACACAGCCAGTGGTCAGGGATGAGTTGATGAGGGTGGAACACAGCCAGTGATCAGGGATGAGTTGATGAGGGACATGAGGAATGGGAGAAGTTCTCCAGAGATGGTCTGGAGAAGGGACGAGGGGATGGGGTTGAGCGAGCAGGTTGTCGGGCGACCTCACTGCTCACATGATTTAATCTGGAGAGAGAGGGGAGAAAGAGGTCAAGGCATAGGGTAGTTCTGTGTGGGGGGGACCAGTGGACTCAATAGGCTAAGTGAAAGAGTGGGACCAGTGGACTCAATAGGCTGAGTGAAAGAGTGGGACCAGTGGACTCAATAGGCTGAGTGAATGAGACCAGTGGACTCAATAGGCTGAGTGAATGAGTGAGACCAGTGGACTCAATAGGCTGAGTGAATGAGTAGGACCAGTGGACTCAATAGGCTGAGTGAATGAGTGGCACCAGTGGACTCAATAGGCTGAGTGAATGAGACCAGTGGACTCAATAGGCTGAGTGAATGAGTGAGACCAGTGGACTCAATAGGCTGGGTGAATGAGACCAGTGGACTCAATAGGCTGAGTGAATGAGTGGGACCAGTGGACTCAATAGGCTGAGTGAATGAGTGGGACCAGTGGACTCAATAGGCTGAGTGAATGAGTGGGACCAGTGGACTCAATAGGCTGAGTGAATGAGTGGGACCAGTGGACTCAATAGGCTGAGTGAATGAGTGGGACCAGTGGACTCAATAGGCTGAGTGAATGAGTAGGACCAGTGGACTCAATACGCTGAGTGAATGAGTGGGACCAGTGGACTCAATAGGCTGAGTGAAGGAGTGGGACCAGTGGACTCATGAGAGCCAGTTTCATCATAGCGCTTGATGCTGATTTTCGGCATTGACTGACCTTCATGTCTTAAAGTCATGATGTACTGTCGTTTCTCTTTGCTTACACACCCGTTGATTGAAATGCATTCCAGGTGACTACCTCACGAAGCTGGTTGAGAAAATGCCAAGAGAGTACAAAGCTGTCAAAAGGGAGCTACTTTGAAGAATCCAAACTATTAAACATATTTTGATATGTTTAACACTTTTTTTGGTTACTACGTGATTCCATATGTGTTATTTCATAGTTTTGATGTCTTCACTATTATTCTACAATGTAGACAATAGTAAAAAAAGTCAAATAAAGAAAAACTCTTGAATGAGTGGGCACTGTAAATGGAGTTCGGGTGCCTCGGGTGTGTGTGAGCGTATCTGTGTTTCTCTCCATTCTACATAGCTGTGAGCTGAGTGTATGTGTGACAGAGTGAGAGCTGTGAGTGTTACACCTTCTCATCTCAGGTTTCCACATCTCTCCACTCTGCCACCGCCTCCTACCTCAAGCTATTGTCATGACAATGAAAGAAGGGTTTTACAATGACCTTTTTTTTTGTCCTGGCATAGTACACACATGACCAAGAAATATGACCCACGAACTAACTAACTAACTAACTAACTAATGCTCGCACACACACACACACACACACACACACACACACACACACACACCCTTCCTCTTGCAACTAAGCAGCCTCAGGTCAAATATAATGATGCTTTAATAAGCCGATAGAACAATGTGCAATAGCAATGAGAATCAATGTATGTTAGCAGCCTGTAGGTTAGCAGCCTGTATGTTAGCAGCCTGTAGGTTAGCACCCTGTATGTTAGCAGCCTGTAGGTTAGCACCCTGTATGTTAGCAGCCTGTAGGTTAGCACCCTGTATGTTAGCAGCCTGTAGGTTAGCACCCTGTATGTTAGCAGTCTAGTCTGTAGGTTACTACCTGTGTTAGCAGCCTGTAGGTTAGCACCCTGTATGTTAGCAGCCTGTAGGTTAGCACCCTGTATGTTAGCAGTCTAGTCTGTAGGTTACTACCTGTATGTTAGCAGCCTGTAGGTTAGCACCCTGTATGTTAGCAGTCTAGTCTGTAGGTTACTACCTGTATGTTAGCAATCTGTAGTTTAGCAGCCTGTAGGTTAGCGGTCTGTATGCTAGCAGTCTGTGTGTTAGCAGCCTGTAGATTAGCACCCTGTATGTTAGCAGCCTGTAGGCTAGCAGTCTGTGTGTTAGCAGTAAGTAGGTTAGCGGTCTGTATGCTAGCAGTCTGTGTGTTAGCAGTAAGTAGGTTAGCGGTCTGTATGCTAGCAGTCTGTGTGTTAGCAGAAAGTAGGTTAGCGGTCTGTATGCTAGCAGTCTGTGTGTTAGCAGTAAGTAGGTTAGCGGTCTGTATGCTAGCAGTCTGTGTGTTAGCAGTAAGTAGGTTAGTGGTCTGTCGGTTACCGTCTGTAGGTTAGCAGTCTGTACGTTAACAGTCCTTATGTTTTTAGTCTTTATTTTAGTAGTCTAGTCTGTAGGTTACCGCCTTCATGTTAGCAGTCTGTAGGGTACTGTCTGTAGGTTAGCAGTCTGTAGGGTACCGTCTGTAGGTTAGCAGTCTGTAGGGTACCGTCTGTAGGTTACCGTCTGTAGGTTAGCAGTCTGTAGATTAGAACTCTGTAGATTAGAACTCTGTAGATTAGAACTCTGTAGATTAGAACTCTGTAGATTAGAACTCTGTAGGTTACAGTCTGTTAGCAGTCTGTACCATACTTCCTGTATGTTAGCAGTCTGTACGATACTTCCTGTATGTTAGCAGTCTGTACGATACTGCCTGTATGTTAGCAGTCTGTACGATACTGCCTGTATGTTAGCAGTCTGTACGATACTGCCTGTATGTTAGCAGTCTGTACAATACTGCCTGTATGTTAGCAGTCTGTACGATACTGCCTGTATGTTAGCAGTCTGTACGATACTTCCTGTATGTTAGCAGTCTGTACGATACTGCCTGTATGTTAGCAGTCTGTACGATACTGCCTGTATGTTAGCAGTCTATACGATACTGCCTGTATGTTAGCAGTCTGTACGATACTTCCTGTATGTTAGCAGTCTGTACGATACTGCCTGTATGTTAGCAGTCTGTACGATACTGCCTGTATGTTAGCAGTCTGTACGATACTGCCTGTATGTTAGCAGTCTGTACGATACTGCCTGTATGTTAGCAGTCTAGGCTGTAGGTTACGACCTGTACATTAACAGTCTGTCTACTATTCTACTGGACTCTCATCGGTCAGAGGTCAGTCCTGATAAGGAGGCGTGAGACATTGCTCACACTTACCATAAACATTAACTGACTACTGGAGCTGATGGTTCCTGATGGAGGCTTGGTCTAATGAGATGGTTCCTGATGGAGGATTGGTCTAATGAGATGGTTCCTGATGGAGGCTTGATCTAATGAGATGGTTCCTGATGGAGGCTTGATCTAACGAGATGGTTCCTGATGGAGGCTTGATCTAACGAGATGGTTCCTGATGGAGGCTTGATCTAACGAGATGGTTCCTGATGGAGGCTTGATCTAATGAGATGGTTCCTGATGGAGGCTTGATCTAATGAGATGGGGTTCCTGATGGAGGCTTGATCTAATGAGATGGTTCCTGATGGAGGCTTGATCTAATGAGATGGTTCCTGATGGAGGCTTGATCTAATGAGATGGGGTTCCTGATGGAGGCTTGATCTAATGAGATGGTTCCTGATGGAGGCTTGATCTAATGAGATGGTTCCTGATGGAGGCTTGATCTAATGAGATGGTTCCTGATGGAGGCTTGGTTTAATGATATTAACTGACTACTGGAGCTGTCTAGATTAAATAACTGATTCTTGGCATAGCTAAGTGTTACTCTACTTGAGCTGGAGGATAGCCTAGGTTAAGGTCGTTACAGTATATGATTACCATTGACATTAACTACACAGTAATCACAAGCATTGTTGAATATTAGTTTATGTCGGCATTTTTACTGATATTACATCTTACAGTGATGTAAAAACAATACTTCATCAAGTACACTGAGAATACAAAACATTAGGAACACCTTCCTCATATTTAGTTGCACCCTCCCTCCACGAAAACAGCAGGTGTTCTTAATATTTCGTATATGCTCAGTGTATATTCGTCAGAAAATATATTATATCCCACAGTACGGTCATATGCCTTTATCGTGGGAACAAGAGTCAAACTTTCATATGATGTTAGTTAAATTACGACAGAAAAACGGACCACGTTTCAAACTTTTCAGCACTTCCTGTGTGTAATGCCATGAAATATATTACGACAGAAAAACGGACCACGTTTCCAACTTTTCACCACTTCCTGTGTGTAATGCCATGACATATTCGATCCCAGTCCAGTTAACGACAGGAAGAGAGAAAAGAGCACATAGGTTTAATACTCTTAGAGGGATTTATCGGAACAAAATGTCTGATTCCCTATGAGACCCATTCCCATGATCTCCTCTTATACCATAACATGAATCCCGTAGAGATATCCAACCAGAGCAGAGTAATCTCCCAGCCGCCCAGCGGCATCCATCTTGTAAATCCTCACTTGATATAAAGAGACTGTCTGACATGAAACCGTTGGCCTTTGAACACAAACCTAATTATCTGTGTGTGTGTGTGTGTGTGTGTGTGTGTGTGTGTGTGTGTGTGTGTGTGTGTGTGTGTGTGTGTGTGTGCGACTTTTGTCTGTTGAAAATGTCAAATAACACCTACATCACACACACACACACACACATGTAGTAACCATCTCACACACTGCACATCCTCATCTACACATCCTCAACTACACATCTCATCTGCACTTCCTCATCTACACTTCCTTAACTACACATCCTCATCTACACTTCCTCATCTACACTTCCTCAACTACACATCCTCATCTACACTTCCTCAACTACACTTCCGCAACTACACATCCTCATCTACACTTCCTCATCTACACTTCCTCAACTACACATCCTAATCTACACTTCCTCAACTACACTTCCTCAACTACACATCCTCATCTGCACATCTATCACTCCAGTGTAAATTGCTAAATTGTAATTACTTCGCCACTATTGGCCTATTTATTGCCTTACCTCCTCACTTCATTTGCACACACTGTAGACATATTTCTCTATTGTGTTATTTGACTGTACGTTTGTTTTACGTGTAACTCTGTGTCGTTGTTGTCTTTGTTGCACTGCTTTGCTTTATCTTGGCCAGGTCGCAGTTTAACTGGCCTACCTGGTTAAATAAAGGTGAAATAAATCAAATAAAGTTTGTTTTTCGAAAAGGAATGTGCTAGAAAGCTCCTCTACAGGCCCGACATTTTAATAAATCAAATATGAGCAATGAAAATCATGTGGACGTGACATGACTGGAAACGAGAGGTCGTTGGGTGCACACTTTGATGCAACATCCTGTGAATGGCTGATGACAAAAGTGGGATGTTGACATAACCAGGTGAGGTTGGTGACCAGGATCAGACAGGTTGCTCAGGCTACACACACACACACACACACAACATTAGCACGGATAGCTTGGAATCTAGACCATAAGCAATACGTGCAGATATGCATTGGGTTAGGGGTTAGGGTTAGCCCTAACCCTAACCCTAACCCTAACCCTAACCCTAATCAACACTACTGCCACCTTCTGGTTTAGAGTATTTTAACATGTCTGGGTGACTGTCAACTTCCAAGGTCTTTGCTGTGTGAACTCAAAAGAGATTGACTGCTGACGCTGTTCAGAGGTGCTAAGGACTGTCGGCATGCAAACGTTGAAATACCTACCAGCGTGTCTTAGCTTTAAACCTAAACCTAAACCTAAACCTAACTCTAAACCTAAATCTTAACCTATACCTAACCCTAAACCAATACCTAAACCTAACCCTAAACCTAAATCTAACCCTAACCCTAACCCTAACCCTAAACCTAACCCTAAACCTAACCCTAAACCTAACCCTAAACCTAACCCTAAACCTAAACCTAACCCTAAACCTAAACCTAACCCTAAACCTAAACCTAACCCCTACCCGCTGACTCCAATTCTTATACCTAACCCCTAAACCTAGTATAGCCTTTTTCCTTGTTGGGACTGGCGGAAATATCTTCTGGCATGTCCACCTCTGACAGGACTCTGCAGGAATGTAACCACAGGCTTCCTCCACTGTCTGGAGAAGGGCCATCCATTCATAGGGGGTGTGTGGTCGTGCACCTTCCACCGCCATGCTGAAAACAACTCTCCAATGGGGTTGAGAAATCGGAAATATGGTGGAAGATATAGAATTGTAAAACCTGGGATGATCATGGAACCAGTTGAGGACCTGATCAGCCCGATGGAAACTCACTTTGTCCCAAATTACAACATACATTTGCTGCTCAGGATCACCTGGTGTCTCTTTGCTCACGGTCACCTGGTGTCTCTCTGCTCAGGATCACCTGGCCCTCTCAGCTCAGGATCACCTGGCCCTCTCAGCTCAGGATCACCTGGTGTCTCTCTGCTCAGGGTCACCTGGCCCTCTCCGCTCAGGATCACCTGGTGTCTCTCTGCTCAGGGTCACCTGGTGTCTCTCTGCTCAGGGTCACCTGGTGTCTCTCTGCTCAGGGTCACCTGGTGTCTCTCTGCTCAGGGTCACCTGGTGTCTCTCTGCTCAGGGTCACCTGGTGTCTCTCTGCTCAGGATCACCTGGTGTCTCTCTGCTCAGGGTCACCTGGTGTCTCTCTGCTCAGGGTCACCTGGTGTCTCTCTGCTCAGGATCACCTGGTGTCTCTCTGCTCTGGCTGAAAAACATTGTCATGTAAGGTGTTCAGGAAATGAAGGAGATGGGCAGTGTTGTATGCTCCAACAGTAGCATGACGGTGGAGGACCCTATTGTTGCTCATAGCTGCACATATGGTGACATTTCCCCCCGCGGTGGTCAGGTACCTCAGTGACGGCACGTTGACCAATGATGTTCCTTCCTCTCCTCCTCGTCTTCGCCTAAATTTAATCCAGCCTCATCTATGAATATGAGTTCCTGGGAGAATGGGACTTGCATCTAACTCCATGATTCTCTGAAATGACAGTAAATATTGTAATTGCTGTAAAGTTCACTGTCAACATCAACGAGTCTCTATTGTTTCAGGAGTGTAGTACTAGAACATCACTGTACCTGCACATATTCCGTACCGTTTATCCTTCACTCGTTGGGAATTCCTTTCAAATGGGACTCTGTAGATGTGCTTCATCCAGAGGTGGTGTTTGTTAAGGATGCTGGAGAGGTGGTGTTTGTTAAGGATGCAGGAGAGATGGTGTTTGTTAAGGATGCAGGAGAGATGGTGTTGTTAAGGATGCTGGAGAGGTGGTGTTTGTTAAGGATGCAGGAGAGATGGTGTTGGTTAAGGATGCGGGAGAGGTGGTATTTGTTAAGGATGTGGGAGAGGTGGTGTTTGTTAAGGATGTGGGAGAGGTGGTGTTTGTTAAGGATGCAGGAGAGGTGGTGTTTGTTAAGGATGCAGGAGAGATGGTGTTGGTTAAGGATGCGGGAGAGGTGGTATTTGTTAAGGATGTGGGAGAGATGGTGTTTGTTAAGGATGCAGGAGAGATGGTGTTTGTTAAGGATGCGGGCTGTGGTTGATGTTATGGAAGATGGCAGAGGTTTTAAATCATCTGTTGTTGGATTTCCCAACTGTCTTTATGGCATTATTTTCAGCTACCATTTTCACAATGGCAACTTCCTGTTTGTCTGTAAATAGGCGCGTTCCACCACCATGGGGTCTTTGGCTTTCAGTTCTACAAAAACAAAATGGCGTACAGTACAGTGAACACTACATTCATACAGGATACAAGATCAACATGTTACAAAGTAGTATAGCTCCCAATTTCATACATCCAGTATTGTAATCTACAGTCTTTACTGTACTTTATGTTGTTCTACTGTCAAGCAGTAGATAGGTCCAATGTCTGCAGTACATACCTATTCTCATTTTGGAAACGATGATAGATGCTGCAGTGAAGCATGGCGGAGAACCACATTGCCTATGCTACATTCTCTGTGGAAATATGGAAAAAGTTAAAGGGGGGGTATGAATACGTTCCGAACGCACTGTTTTATGTTACATTTTTACACTGATATGACAACGTTTCCAGGGTAACATAAAACAACAACAGTCTCCATACTCTAGGAGGAACCTCTTACTTACAAATCTAGCTGAGTTTTAATTTGAATGGGACACTTAATGTGCACTGCAGCAGCTCTAGAAGAATGGAACGAATGTTTCATCCTATCACTGGGAGCTATTCATGTGCCTCCTAGTTCTGATTGGACTCAACCGGAGGCACTGAAACTAGTTGTGTCACATTACATTTAAATGGCTCGATAGGTCATGTATGACGAAGTGTGTGAGTAGTGAGTCTCTTTACATTTAATAACGTAGAACAAAGACTATAGATGTTAGCTTTGTTTGACTATGGTAATCATGAATATAAAATATGTGCACTATGATTGTCTTTCACTAACAAAGCAGCTAATGTAACCTATAGTGTTTAATATGGACAAAATGTATATTAAGCCTATTCACTTGATGGGAACATGAGACTCAATCTCTCTTTGTTTTGGAAGTTACTCTGAAAATATAGTTTACCAAGCTACCAGTTGCTTATGGCTGCAATCCTGCTAACGGGATCGATATGACAACTACCAGTGAAAATAGAGGGCGCCAAATTCAAACCACAGAAATCTCATAATTACAATTCCTAAAACATACATGTCTCTTGTATCATTTTTAAAGTTATTCTTGTTGTTAATCCCGCCAAAGTGTCCGATTTCAAATATGCTTTTCAGCAAAAGCACTACAAACGATTATGTTAGGTCTCACAATAAGCACAGCCATTTTCCAGCAAAATATAGCATTCACAAAAAGCAAAAATAGGGATAAAATTAATCACTAACCTTGAATTATCTTCATCAGATGACACTCATAGGACTTCATGTTACACAATACATGCATGTTTTGTTTGATAAAGTTCATATTTATATAAAGAAATCTGAGTTTACATTGGCGCGTTAGATTCACTAGTTCCAAAAACATCCAGTGATTTTGCATAGCCACATAATTCAACAGAAATACTCATCGTAAATGTAGATGATAATACAAGTTATACACATGGGATTATAGATATACCTCTCCGTAATGCAACCGCTGTGTCAGATTTCAAAAAAAGTTCACGGAAAAAGCAACCCATGCAATAATCTGAGACGGAGCTCAGAACAGTAGCCAAATTAGCCGCCATATTGGAGTCAACAGAAACCAGAAAATACACGATAAATGTTTTCTTTGTTTCCTTTGATGAACTTCATCAGAATGCAGTGCTAGGAATCCCAGGTCCACAATAAATGCTTGATTTGTTCGAAAGTATCCGTTATTTATGTCCAATTAGCTACTTTGGTTAGCGTGTTTGGTAAACAATTCCAAAGTCACAAAGCGCGTCCACTATAACGTCAGTAGAAACATGTCAAACGATGTACTGAATCAATCTTTAGAATGTTGTTTACATATATCTTGAATAACGTTCCAACCGGAGAATTAGAATGACTTTGAATTAGCGGTGGAACGCAGGTGCTTCCCCTGTGAACGCGCATAGTGGAAGCATGGTCCACTCATGGCCGTGGTGACTATTTCCTGTGTCATTCGACCCCCCTTCACATTAGTGTCATCAGACAAAGTTCTATTGACTGTTGACATCTAGTGGAAGGCGTAGGAAGTGAAAACTCATCCATATCTCCCTGTAATTTCAATGAGACCTTAGTTGAAAATCTGCCACCACCAGAAAAAATACAAACAGGAAGTGGAATTTCTCAGGTTTTTGCCTGCAATATGAGTTCTGTTTTACTCACAGACATAATTCAAACAGTTTTAGAAACATCAGAGTGTTTTCTATCCATTACTAATAATAATATGCATATATTAGCAACTGAGACTGAGGAGCTGGCCGTTTACAATGGGCACATTTTCATCCAAGCTACTTAATACTGCCCCTGCAGCCATAAAAAGTTAACTAAAGTTACATTTTGGAAAAAGTAGGTTCACTACATCCAAACTACTAAATGGAAAATGGAAAAATTATCATATGTACATTTGAAATGTCACAGACTACAGATTGCAAGGACAGATCACTTTTGGGTATGATAACGGAATGTGCAGAATTAGCCTATTCAACACAAAAACGATGTTTCAAGTGAGAATTAGGCAGATGTGATGTCGAAAAAAATAAAGGAAACGATTGCTTACTTCACCAATATTTTATTTTCTTATTGCAAAAAAAGTAGTGTGTAGTTCCAGTAGTTAGCTACACCGCTACATGGTAAAACAGTAGTGTGTAGTTCCAGTAGTTAGCTACACCGCTACATGGTAAAACAGTAGTGAGTAGTTCCAGTAGTTAGCTACACCGCTACATGGTAAAACAGTAGTGTGTAATTCCAGTAGTTAGCTACACCGCTACATGGTAAAACAGTAGTGTGTAGTTCCAGTAGTTAGCTACACCGCTACATGGTAAAACAGTAGTGTGTAGTTCCAGTAGTTAGCTACACCGCTACACGGTAAAACAGTAGTGTTTAGTTCCAGTAGTTAGCTACACCGCTACATGGTAAAACAGTAGTGTGTAGCTCCAGTAGTTAGCTACACCGCTACATGATAAAACAGTAGTGTGTAGTTCCAGTAGTTAGCTACACCGCTACATGGTAAAAAAAAAACATTTAGCTACTGAAAACACTACTTAGATTATTATTTAGTTTGACAACTACCTCCAACCTACTGCACATGTAGTTCAATTACTTGTTAAACTACATGTAGTTCACTACTCCCAAAAACTGATAAAGACCCAATCCAAGAATATCCAAATCAGATGTTCATTTCAGAGAACTGATTAAAACATGCTAACTGGTTTGATCTTAAAATACAGAAAGACCACAGAGGACACAGCGAAGTGAAACAAAGTGGTGTTTCTTGCCCCCCAATGGCAGAATCTTCTCATGTTACATATTCAACCAACTTGTATATATAGCCACTATGAACCATGCTAGCTAGTTACTATAGAAACCCACTAGCATGCTAACTAACGCTATGCTAGGCTAAGTTAAAGGCTACACCCGCGAACTGAGACTCACCCTCGGTGGAAGACATGAACAAAACGTTAGTCCCACGTCCCCCGTCTCTTATTAGCTCATTTAAGCTTGTCATTTACGAATACCTCAAGAGTCACAGACCAGACAGGACTGAAAAGCTCAACATACGTACACAGAGTATGGTTGGTCTAAACTAAAGCCATGGCCCAAATGAAAGAGTCCCTTTTTCTATCCATCTCCTCTTTCTTCCCTCTGTCCCGCCTCAAGCACATCTGGTTCTGCTAAACCTCTATCACCCTCCGTGTAGATAAATTCAGTATTGTTGTGAATCAAATACCCCCTTCAGGAAAGGGTTCTACGTTGACCTATTTCTGGTTAAATCACCAGTCAGATATCTGACTGAATCAAAACAAGATCTCTGGTTTGCTTTGGGATGATTTAAAATACTGTTTGATGAGGTACCCTTATTACAGCTGTTTCCTATGGCAATGGTTTCATAAGAGAGACACACATGAGAGATTAGGCACATTAGAGATTGGGCTAATGTAGGTAAAAGCTTTGGGGCTGCTATTGGCAACTCAACTCAACACAACACAATTTATTTATTTTAGTCAACCGTTATTTTACCAGGTAAGTTGACTGAGAAAACATTCTCATTTACAGCAACGACCTGGGGAATAGTTACAGGGGAGAGGAGAGGGGGGATTCATCTCCTTAGGCCCCCATCAGGACACATCTCCTTTGGCCAAGCCCCCATCAGGACACATCTCCTTAGGCCAAGCCCCCATCAGGACACATCTCCATAGGCCAAGCCCCCATCAGGACACATCTCCTTAGGCCAAGCCCCCATCAGGACACATCTCCTTAGGCCCCTATCAGGACACATCTCCTTAGGCCAAGCCCCCATCAGGACACATTTCCTTAGGCCAAGCCCCCATCAGGACACATTTCCTTAGGCCAAGCCCCCATCAGGACACATCTCCTTAGGCCAAGCCCCCATCAGGAGCCATCAGCTCTAGTAGTGTGTGTGTGTGTGTGTGTGTGTGTGTGTGTGTGTGTGTGTGTGTGTGTGTGTGTGTGTGTGTGTGTGTGTGTGTGTGTGTGTGTGTGTGTGTGATGGAATGGGAGCCAGCGCAGCGGAGGGAGGGAGCTGTTAGAGCCTGGTATGGAGCCAACTGGCAGGGTGCCAGCATGACCTGGCTGTTCTCTCTGTGTGTGCGCGTGTGTGTGCGCGTTCGCGTGTTGTGTGAGCGGCAGGTAAGCGGTTAAGCGTTGTTAGGGCCATTAATCGAAAGGTCTCTGGTTAGAATCCCGAGCCCTACTGGGTGTCCTGTCCCCTGAACCCTGAATGCTTCTGTAAATGGATCTGAATCAGAGCGTCTGCTAAGTGTGATACAGGGCTATTCTCTAATGAACTCCTGGTTCCTCCACATGGAGCTCTGACACTCATACACTATCCCTCTCTCTTGGTTCACACACACACACACACATACACACACACACACACACACACACACACACACACACACACACACACACACACACACACACACACACACACACACACACACACTACAAGCAGGATGTTTCCCAGGTGCTGGTGGGACACATTTGGCTCACACACTTCCTCCTGCTATTTTGCAACAGCTGGCTGTATACGGTACACTAAGGTCTCAGCACACGGCACAGTGAGGTAAGGGAGGGTAATGATACCTTCACCTATCACAGGGTTTCTCTAGTATATATAGAATTATTGATTGCCTCCCCTATATCTGTCAGTTCCTCAGTTTCATCCCCGTGTTAATGTTGTTTTGTTTCCTCTTGTCCAGACGCTGTTCTTGTTTTGTTTCATGTCCTTTATTTATGAAATATTCACTCCCTGTACTTGCATCTCGTCTCCCAGCATCTGTCCTCACAGAATGCAGACACCGATATTTGAAGCTTCAGGGAGATTATATATTTTTTTGTTGGGGTTGGTGACGTCGGGTCCGGGTGCCGCTGCCAAAGGAACCGGGGATGACTCAGCCGAGAGAGGTTTTCTTCCCCCAGCCAGCTTGTCAGGCTTCCACGCCTTGTCCAGCTCGTCAGGTTTATCCAGGTGGGAAGCCGGGTGACGCCCCTAGAGGGGGGTGGGGGGGGGGTTCTGTCACGTCTGCTCCCGGGTCCTCCTCTCTAGCGCTCAAAGGGCTAGTTACCACATGAAGTTCTGAGAACCATATGTTTCTTAGATCTTGGTGAGGGTGTGGTCGTCCTATTGTTTATTTTGCATACAACCTTCCCACAACTTTCTGGGAATGGTGCTGAATAGTTGCTTGTCTTTGGAACATTCTCAGCACATTTAAGGTTCTTAACAACAACAAAGAAAAACGTTGTTTTCTTTATCATCATGTTTCCTAAAAGTAAAAAAAAAAAAATGTTACATTTCATTTCAATTTTGGTTGTAGGATTGTTTTCTAGCTGGTTTGATATTGGGGATGTTCTCAAGTTGTTTCCGAGAACGTTCATGAAACAACGTTATTTTGTGGAAATTTCAGTACTTCAGCATAAAGTTTAATACAGGTTTCCTCACGGTTCTATTTTTAAAGTCATGTTCTCAAGTTATCTCCGAGAACGTTAAGAAAACGTTCCATAAAAACCACAAGAAAACATTCAGAAAAGAAAAATGAAAAAAATATTTACGGCTTTGTACAAGTAACAGAATACATGACATGATATCTCCATCCTGGTGGCACAGTTGACTAATTCCATGGCTAGAAAACAGAAAGGTCATAGGCTTGAATCTCACTGATGCTGTGCCACATTAAAAATAAATGTGTTGGCATGATTAATGCCTAAGCAAATTCCTTTCCATGTGTCCTCTCTGTGCAGTTAACCCCAACTAAGCTAGCAATGTTATTTAATAACTTATAACTGTTGTTCTCAGAACGTTAATACAACCTCCCAGGAAACCTTTCAGGGAACCATGAGTTAATATGTTATCAGAACCTCCTTGAAACCAGAGTAAAACGTTCTCAGAACCTCCCTGCAACCTAAAAATGTATGTTCCTAGTACAGGCAACATTTTCACTTTCGTTCCCAGAACGTTTAAAAAAAAAAACAGTTTTACCAGTCAGGAAACGTAGCGCTTCATTCCCAGAAGCATTGAGAAACCTCAGAGACGTGAACCAGGTCAACCTTAGAGACGTGAACCAGGTCAACCTCAGAGACGTGAACCAGGTCAACCTCAGAGACGTGAACCAGGTCAACCTCAGAGACATGAACTGTTCTCTCGCCACCTGGTGACTGTTCACCCCATCCACTAGACAACAACACCACCTGGTGACTGTTCTCCCGCCATCCACTTGACAACAACACCACCTGGTGACTGTTCTCCCCATCCACTAGACAACAACACCATCTGGTGACTGTTCTCCCCATCCACTAGACAACAACACCACCTGGTGACTGTTCTGACCATCCACTAGACAACAACACCACCTGGTGACTGTTCTCCGCCCATCCACTAGACAACAACACCACCTGGTGACTGTTCTCTCTCCCTCTCCCCATCACATAGACAACAACACCACCTGGTGACTGTTCTCCCCACATCCACTAGACAACAACACCACCTGGTGACTGTTCTCACCCCATCCACTAGACAACAACACCACCTGGTGACTGTTCTCCGCCCATCCATTAGACAACAACACCACCTGGTGACTGTTCTCCCCACATCGACTAGACAACAACACCACCTGGTGACTGTTCTCCCCATCCACTAGACAACAACACGACCTGGTGACTGTTCTCCCCATCCACTAGACAACAACACCACCTGGTGACTGTTATCCCCATCCACTAGACAACAACACCACCTGGTGACTGTTCTCCCCACATCCACTAGACAACAACACCACCTGGTGACTGTTCTCCCCCCATCCACTAGATAACAACACCACCTGGTGACTGTTCTCCCCATCCACTAGACAACAACACCACCTGGTGATTGTTCTCCCCATCACCTAGAGAACAACACCACCTGGTGATTGTTCTCCCCCCATCCACATAGACAACAACACCACCTGGTGACTGTTCTCCCCCCATCCACTAGACAACAACACCACCTGGTGACTGTTCTCCCCATCACCTAGACAACAACACCACCTGGTGACTGTTCTCCCCACATCCACTAGACAACAACACCACCTGGTGACTGTTCTCCCCACATCCACTAGACAACAACACCACCTGGTGACTGTTCTCCCCACATCCACTAGACAACAACACCACCTGGTGACTGTTCTCCCCACATCACCTAGACAACAACACCACCTGGTGACTGTTCTCCCCACATCCACTAGACAACAACACCACCTGGTGACTGTTCTCCCCACATCCACTAGAGAACAACACCACCTGATGACTGTTCTCCCCCCATCCACTAGACAACAACACCACCTGATGACTGTTCTCTCTCCCTCTCCCCATCCACTAGACAACAACACCACCTGATGACTGTTCTCTCTCCCTCTCCCCATCCACTAGACAACAACACCACCTGGTGACTGTTCTCCCCCCATCCACTAGACAACAACACCACCTGGTGACTGTGCTCCCCATCCACTAGACAACAACACCACCTGGTGACTGTTCTCCCCCCATCCACTAGACAACAACACCACCTGGTGACTGTTCTCCCCCCATCCACTAGACAACAACACCATCTGGTGACTGTTCTCCCCATCCACTAGACAACAACACCACCTGGTGACTGTTCTCCCCCCATCCACTAGACAACAACACCACCTGGTGACTGTTCTCCCCATCCACTAGACAACAACACGACCTGGTGACTGTTCTCCCCATCCACTAGACAACAACACCACCTGGTGACTGTTCTCCCCCCATCCACTAGACAACAACACCACCTGGTGACTGTTCTGACCATCCACTAGACAACAACACCACCTGGTGACTGTTCTCCCCATCCACTAGACAACAACACCACCTGGTGACTGTTCTCCCCCCATCCACTAGACAACAACACCACCTGGTGACTGTTCTCCGCCCATCCACTAGACAACAACACCACCTGGTGACTGTTATCCCCACATCCACTAGACAACAACACCACCTGGTGACTGTTCTCCCCCCATCCACTAGACAACAACACCATCTGGTGACTGTTCTCCGCCCATCCACTAGACAACAACACCACCTGGTGACTGTTATCCCCATCCACTAGACAACAACACCACCTGGTGACTGTTCTCCCCATCCACTAGACAACAACACCACCTGGTGACTGTTCTCCCCATCCACTTGTGCTAAAAGAAAACACTGTAAAATTGGTTATAGGACACAAATATACTAACATGTTATGACTAAATCTGCTGAGATTGAGATTAACATGAAAGTAAATCAATTGCAACAGGCAAGATATTCTCTGGTAGCGTAGCAGCCACATTGTTTTTTCAATTGAGTTATATTTCTTATTGTAAATAGCTCCCTCTACTGAAATCTTTGTATGACAGCTGGCTTTTCATTCTATCAATCTAGTCAATATATGACAGAAGCCCTGACACCAAAGAGACAGCATCTACTCTGAAATCTTTCAATAGAATAAGGTGTCTGTACAAATACACAGTCAAGTCAGTGGAGTGATGTCAGGCCCTGATAGAGGGATATTCAGTAGAGTGGTGTCAGGCCCTGATAGAGGGATAGTCAGTAGAGTGGTGTCAGGCCCTGATAGAGGGATAGTCAGTCTAGAGTGATGTCAGGCCCTGATAGAGGGATAGTCAGTCTAGAGTGATGTCAGGCCCTGATAGAGGGATAGTCAGTAGGGTGGTAGTGTATTGTTTATAGTACTATGGTAGTGTATTGTGTGTAGTACTATGGTGTGGTAGTGTATTGTGTATAGTACTATGGTGTGGTAGTGTATTGTGTATAGTACTATGGTGTGGTAGTGTATTGTTTATAGTACTATGGTGTGGTAGTGTATTGTGGATAGTACTATGGTGTGGTAGTGTATTGTGGATAGTACTATGGTGTGGTAGTGTATTGTGGATAGTACTATGGTGTGGTAGTGTATTGTGGATAGTACTATGGTGTGGTAGTGTATTGTGGATAGTACTATGGTGTGGTAGTGTATTGTGTATAGTACTATGGTGTGGTAGTGTATTGTGGATAGTACTATGGTGTGGTAGTGTATTGTGGATAGTACTATGGTGTGGTAGTGTATTGTGTATAGTACTATGGTGTGGTAGTGTATTGTGGATAGTACTATGGTGTGGTAGTGTATTGTGGATAGTACTATGGTGTGGTAGTGTATTGTGTATAGTACTATGGTGTGGTAGTGTATTGTGTATAGTACTATGGTGTGGTAGACTACTACACTACACAATACACTACCACACCATAGTACTATACACAATACACTACCACACCATAGTACTATACACAATACACTACCACACCATAGTACTATACACAATACACTACCACACCATAGTACTATACACAATACACTACCACACCACAGTACTATACACAATACACTACCACACCATAGTACTATACACAATACACTACCACACCATAGTACTATAAACAATACACTACCACACCATAGTACTATACACAATACACTACCACACCATAGTACTATACACAATACACTACCACACCATAGTACTATACACAATACACTACCACACCATAGTACTATACACAATACACTACCACACCATAGTACTATCCACAATACACTACCACACCATAGTACTATCCACAATACACTACCACACCATAGTACTATCCACAATACACTACCACACCATAGTACTATCCACAATACACTACCACACCATAGTACTATCCACAATACACTACCACACCATAGTACTATCCACAATACACTACCACACCATAGTACTATCCACAATACACTACCACACCATAGTACTACACACAATACACTACCACACCATAGTACTATCCACAATACACTACCACACCATAGTACTATCCACAATACACTACCACACCATAGTACTATCCACAATACACTACCACACCATAGTACTATACACAATACACTACCACACCATAGTACTATCCACAATACACTACCACACCATAGTACTATCCACAATACACTACCACACCATAGTACTATCCACAATACACTACCACACCATAGTACTATACACAATACACTACCACACCATAGTACTATCCACAATACACTACCACACCATAGTACTATACACAATACACTACCACACCATAGTACTATACACAATACACTACCACACCATAGTACTATCTAGTTACCTGAGCAGTTACTCTTCTATCAGCTTCTCAGTCAGTCTGTCAGTCAGTCAGTCAGTCAGTCAGTCAGTCAGTCAGTCAGTCAGTCAGTCAGTCAGTCAGTCAGTCTGTCTGTCTGTCTGTCTGTCTGTCTGTCTGTCTGTCTGTCTGTCTGTCTGTCTGCATCTCTTCCTGCAATAAGCCATTCGTCTCTCCTCTCCTTACCAGGTGCAATAGAAAACAACAGGGCTTAATTTAATTAAAACCGGTCACTGAGTGTTTCCATGTGGAAGACAGAACAATCATCATCTGAAATGATTGGACGACGATTCATATGAAGTATTTTCCTTACGATGTAATGGAACTTAATTATTACCATTTTAGGGGTAATTTAGAGAAAACTGAGAAAACTATTTCTTACTGGTTGTGATCTACGACATCCAAAGGTCTGTGAGCTGTCATCTCCTTCTGGTTTACAGCTAATGGAATGATGAATGTACAGTGTACAGCTACCCAAGTTTACATCTAATCACCTCTACCCCTGGTTTAACATCTAATCACCCCTACCCCTGGTTTAACATCTAATCATCTCTACCCCTGGTTTAACATCTAATCACTCCTACCCCTGGTTTAACATCTAATCACCTCTACCTTTACCCATGGTTTAACATCTAATCACCTTTACCTTTACCCCTGGTTTAACATCTAATCCCCCCTACCCATGGTTTAACATCGAATCACCTCTACCCCTGGTTTAACATCTAATCACCTCTACCTTTACCCCTGGTTTAACATCTAATCACCCCTACCCCTGGTTTAACATCTAATCACCTCTACCTTTACCCCTGGTTTAACATCTAATCACCTTTACCTTTACCCCTGGTTTAACATCTAATCACCTCTACCTTTACCCCTGGTTTAACATCTAATCACCTCTACCCCTTGTTTAACATCTAATCACCTCTACCCCTGGTTTAACATCTAATCACCTCTACCTTTACCCCTGGTTTAACATCTAATCACCTTTACCTTTACCCCTGGTTTAACATATAATCACCTCTACCCCTGGTTTAACATCTAATCACCTCTACCTTTACCCCTGGTTTAACATCTAATCACCCCTAACCCCTGGTTTAACATCTAATCACCTCTACCTTTACCCCTGGTTTAACATCGAATCACCTCTACCTTTACGCCTGGTTTAACATCTAATCACCCCTACCTTTACCCCTGGTTTAACATCTAATCACCTCTACCCCTGGTTTAACATCTAATCACCTCTACCTTTACCCCTGGTTTAACATCTAATCACCTCTACCCCTGGTTTAACATCTAATCACCCCTAACCCTGGTTTAACATCTAATCACCTCTACCTTTACCCCTGGTTTAACATCTAATCACCTCTACCTCTACCCCTGGTATAATATCTAATCACCTTTACCTTTAGCCCTGGTTTAACATCTAATCACCCCTACCCCTGGTTTAACATCTAATCACCTCTACCTTTACCCCTGGTTTAACATCTAATCACCCCTACCCCTGGTTTAACATCTAATCACCTCTACCTTTACCCCTGGTTTAACATCTAATCACCTTTACCCCTGGTTTAACATCTAATCACCTCTACCCCTGGTTTAACATCTAATCACCCCTACCCCTGGTTTAACATCTAATCACCTTTACCCCTGGTTTAACATCTAATCACCTCTACCCCTGGTTTAACATCTAATCACCTCTACCCCTGGTTTAACATCTAATCACCTCTACCTCTACCCCTGGTTTAACATCTAATCACCTCTACCTTTACCCCTGGTTTAACATCTAATCACCTCTACTCCTGGTTTAACATCTAATCACCTCTACCTTTACCCCTGGTTTAACATCTAATCACCTCTACCTTTACCCCTGGTTTAACATCTAATCACCTCTACCCCTGGTTTAACATCTAATCACCTTTACCCCTGGTTTAACATCTAATCACCTCTACCCCTGGTTTAACATCTAATCACCTCTACCCCTGGTTTAACATCTAATCACCCCTACCCCTGGTTTAACATCGAATCACCTCTACCCCTGGTTTAACATCTAATCACCTCTACCCCTGGTTTAACATCTAATCACCTCTACCCCTGGTTTAACATCTAATCACCCCTACCCCTGGTTTAACATCTAATCACCTCTACCCCTGGTTTAACATCTAATCACCTCTACCCCTGGTTTAACATCTAATCACCCCTACCCCTGGTTTAACATCTAATCACCTCTACCCCTGGTTTAACATCTAATCACCTTTACCCCTGGTTTAACATCTAATCACCTCTACCTCTCCCCCTTGTTTAACATCTAATCACCTCTACCCCTGGTTTAACATCTAATCACCTCTACCCCTGGTTTAACATCTAATCACCTCTACCCCTGGTTTAACATCTAATCACCTTTACCCCTTGTTTAACATCTAATCACCTTTACCCCTGGTTTAACATCTAATCACCTCTACCTCTCCCCCTTGTTTAACATCTAATCACCTCTACCCCTGGTTTAACATCTAATCACCTCTACCTCTGGTTTAACATCTAATCACCTCTACCCCTGGTTTAACATCTAATGCCCCTACCCCTGGTTTAACATCTAATCATCTTTACCCCTGGTTTAACATCTAATCACCTTTACCTCTACCCCTGGTTTAACATCTAATCACCTCTACCTCTACCCCTGGTTTAACATCTAATCACCTCTACCCCTACCCCTGGTTTAACATCTAATCACTGCTACCCCTGGTTTAACATCTAATCACCTCTACCTCTACCCCTGGTTTAACATCTAATCACCCATACCCCTGGTTTAACATCTAATCACCTATAACCCTGGGTTAACATCTAATCACCCATACCCCTGGTTTAACATCTAATCACCTCTACCCCTGGTTTAACATCTAATCACCCATACCCCTGGTTTAACATCTAATCACCCATACCCCTGGTTTAACATCTAATCACCCATACCTCTGGTTTAACATCTAATCACCTCTACCTCTACCCCTGGTTTAATATCTAATCACCTTTACCTTTAGCCCTGGTTTAACATCTAATCACCCCTACCCCTGGTTTAACATCTAATCACCTCTACCTTTACCCCTGGTTTAACATCTAATCACCCCTACCCCTGGTTTAACATCTAATCACCTCTACCTTTACCCCTGGTTTAACATCTAATCACCCATACCCCTGGTTTAACATCTAATCACCTATAACCCTGGGTTAACATCTAATCACCCATACCCCTGGTTTAACATCTAATCACCTCTACCCCTGGTTTAACATCTAATCACCTCTACCCCTGGTTTAACATCTAATCACCTCTACCCCTGGTTTAAC